>NW_028153733.1:0-32045 GCF_964211835.1 Anser anser
GGTTTTTTTTTCTCCGCCCCCCCCTCCCCGGGCTCCGTGACGAAAGTGCGGCGCTGAGGGCTCAGGCCGCGGTGGCAGCGGCGGGCGGCGGCGGCTCCGCTCCGGTGCGCGGCGGCGGCTCCGGCCCGGCCCGGCCCGGCCATGCCCCGGTGAGAGGCCCAGCCCCGGCCCCCGCCATGGACGAGGCCCCGGCGCCGCTGCTGCTGCCGCCGCCGCCGCCGCCACCGCCGCTGCTCCCAGCCGCTCCCGGTGAGGCGGGCCCCGAGCCGGCCGCCGCCGGACCGCCGGGCCCCGAGGACGGGCGGCTGAGGCACGGGGCGAAACGGGTGACGTTCCCGTCCGACGAGGACATCGTGTCCGGGGCCGTGGAGCCCAAGGATCCGTGGAGACACGGTAACGGCGGCGGGGGACCGGGGGAGGGGGGAAACGGGGCCGGGGGTGAGCGGTGGGCACCGGGAACCGGCCCCGGGGGTTGGGTTGTGGGGACCGGGAATCGGAGGGGAGATGGCTCCGGGGGTCAAGCAGCAGGGACCGGGAACCGGAGGGGGAACGGCCCCGGGGTTGTGCAGCAGGACCGGGAAATGGCTCCGGGGCCTGGGTTGTGGGGACCGGGAACCGGAGGGGGCATGGCTCCGGGGGTCGAGCAACAGGGACCGGGAACCGGAGGGGGAACGGCTCCGGGGTTGTGCAGCAGGACCGGGAACCGGAGGAGAGACAGCCCCGGGGGTGAGCGGTGGGCACCGGGAACCGGCCCCGGGGATTGAGCTGTGTGGACCAGGATCCGGAGGGGAGATGGCTCCGGGGGTTAAGCAGCAGGGACCGGGAACCGGAGGGGGAATGGCTCTGGGGTTCAGCAGCAGGACCGGGAAACGGTCCCGGGGGTGAGCGGTGGGCACCGGGAACCGGAGGGGAAACGGCCCCGGGGTTGAGCGGTGGGCACCGGGAACCGGAGGGGAGACGGCCCCGGGGGTCAAGCAGCAGGGACCGGGAAGCGGAGGGGGAACGGACCCGGGGTTGGGCAGTAAGACCAGTAAGACCTGGGGAAACGGCCCCAGGGATTGAGTGGTGGGCACCGGGAACCGGTGGGGAGATGGCCTCGGGGTTGAGCAGTGGGACCGGGAAACGGTTCCAGGGGTTGAGTTGTTGGGACCGGGAACCGGAGGGAAAACAGCCCCGGGGCTCAGTGGTGGGTACCGGGAACCGGCCCCGGGGGTTGGGTTGTGGGGACGGGGAATCGGAGGGGAGATGGCTCCGGGGGTTAAGCAGCAGGGACCGGGAACCGGAGGGGGAACGGCCCCGGGGTTGAGCAGCGGGACCAGGAACTGGCCCCGGGGGTTGAGTTGTGGGGACTGGGAACCGGAGGGGAGAAACAGCCCCGGTTCCCCCACCAGCCCCCAGCTCCGTGGGCACCCCGAGGGCCCAAACCCCGGTGCCGGTACCGGGCCGAAGCTCCCGCAGCTCAACGAGGCCACCGCGAGGTCCTGCCCCTGGAGGGGGGGCGACCCCCCGGTGGGCACAGACCGGGGGGGGTGAAAACGGGTTCGGGGAAGGACCTGGGGGTGGAAATCCCGACGGAAACGGGCCGGAGGCTGGGGGGGGCTGCGGGGGGACCTCGCTGCGGCCCCCCCAGAGCCCGAAGGGGCCTCCGGGAAAGCTGGGGGGGGGTCCTGGCGCAGGCGCCCCCTCCCCGGCGCTGCCCGCGGCCGGGCTGGGTGGGCTTTGGGCAGCCTGGGCCTGGGGGGGACCCCAAAAACCCCGGCGGATTCCAGGAGGAGGAAGAGGGGGACGGCTCCGTCTCATCCCAGCGCTGAAATCCCGCGGTTTTGGGGGGGGGCAAAAGCTTCTCCCCGAGGCCAAATCGGTGCCGGAAAGGGCGATTCGGTGACTTCACCTCCAGCCACCCTGCCGCTGCGCTGCTTTTTAGTTTTCCACCCAGCTTTTTCGCGCCGAGCTTCGTTTTCGTCGCCTCGTTGGCCTCCCGGCCGCGATCACCCCGCTGGGTTTTAACGTTTCTCTCCTTATTTTTAGCCCCCCCCCAGCACCAGGACCGGCGATTTTCGGGGCGCTCGGCCCCGCAGGAGCCTCCACGAAGCCCCCGCGCGGCGCTCAGCCCTCGCTGCCTCCTTTCTCCGCCGCCTTTTTACTGACCCGCGTCGCTTCCTCCCTCCTTTAATTCGTTATCCCCGGGCTCTCGTTTCAGCGCCGGGCTCGGTTACGGATCTCTCTGCTTCCACCTCGCCGGGCTCGGGGCCGAAGGGAGCCTCCTCCCCCGGGGAGCAGGGGCCGGATTCTGCGCCCGCTTCGGGGCCTTGCAGCTGGCGGCTAACGAGCGCGTTAATGAGTAACGCCTCGTTTGCTTCGCCTCGTTTGCTTGGCTTCGTTTGCTTTGGCTCGGCCGGCACGGCGCGGGTTCGGATCCGGGATCCTCGGGGTTGGGGAAACGCCCGCGTTGCTCTCCCGACCCTAATCCGCCGCTCGGTAACGAGGAGATTAATTAGGGAGCTGCTCTGCGCCGCCGGATTAGCGGCGGTACGGAACGGGCAGCGCCGACGGGGTCGGCGTTGCCAGAAGAAACCCCCCCCCCGCTAACCGGGAGCACGGGGGGGGCTGCGGTTTCCTGAGCTCCCCCGTCTCCTTTTCTCCTTTTATTCGATGTTTTTTGGGGCGCAGGGGGAGCCAAAAGCCCGAAGAGCTGCCGGTGCTGGGTGTTTCCTAAATCCTGATCGTTTCACGGCGCCGCCGCCGCACAAAACCCCGGGAAAACACACGCAGGGCCCCGGGATCCCCCCCCCCTTGGGCTCTGCCGAGAGAAATAAATAATTTGGGGGGGACACGGCGGCCTCGGAGCGAGCCCCCAGCCGCAGCTCGGGGTGCTCAAAGCAGGGCCCGGGAGGAACCTGGTGGCGTCTGGGGGGGGGTTGTGCGCATTTGGGGGGGTTTTGTGCGCGTTTGGGGATTTTGTGCACATTTTTGGGGAGGTTTTGTGCGTGTTTTAGGGGGTTTTGTGTGCATTTGGGGAGGTTTCGTGCGCCTTTTGGGGGGTTTTGTGCGCCTTTTTGGGGGTTTTGTGGGCGTTTGGGGGGGTTTTGTGCGCCTTTTGGGGGTTTTGTGCGCGTCTGGGGGGGGGTTGTGCACATTTTGGGGGGTTTTGTGCGCATTTGGGGAGGTTTTGTGCGCATTTTGCGGGGTTTTGTGCGCATTTTGCGGGGTTTTGTGCGCATTTTGCGGGGTTTTGTGCGCCTTTTGGGGGTTTTGTGCGCCTTTTGGGGGGGGTTGTGCACATTTTTGGGGGTTTTGTGCACATTTTTGGGGGTTTTGTGCGCATTTGGGGGGGTTGTGCGCATTTTTGGGGTTTTGTGCACGTTTGGGGGGGTTTCGCTTTCGGTGTCGTGCGCGCTCTGCCCGCTGAAGCAGCCCTCCTGCGCGAGCAGTTTGGTTTTCAGCCCCCGGGGGTTAAAAAAAAAAAAAAGCAGCCGAGGTTTTGGGGCAAGAAAGCTGGTTTTAGGTCCTGCATGGCCGAGAGGCGCCGCGGGGCGTGCGCAGGCCTTTGCTGCTTGGTGCCGTGGGTGTTCGCCGCCTGAAAACCTCGCTGCCGTGGCTTGGGGAGGGGAAAAGGGGTCGGGAAAAGGGGCTGAAAAGGGCAAAACGGAGCCAGAAGCCTGCCGAGAGCTGGGCTTGCGCAGCCTGCAGCCGAGCAGGCTCGGGGCCGAGGGTTTTAGGCCGAAAAAGGAGAGGTTTGGGTCGGCTGGGAGGCAGAAACCGGTTGTGTTGAGCGCGGTGAGACCCGGACGGGGCCGCCCGGAGAAGCTTTGGGTGCCCCCATCGAGGCAGCCGCACCTCCGCTGAACGTTTTTGGGGTGAAAACCCAGCACGAGCAACCCCAAAAAAAAAAAACCAAGGAATCTGGGGGGGGGGGCGAGCGGGAGGGGCCGCCCGAATCGCCCCGCGCCCTAACGGGAATCCTCTTCCCTCTTTTCCAGCCCAGAACGTGACGGTGGACGAGATCGTGAGCGCCTACAAGCAAGCCTGCCAGAAGCTCAACTGCAAGCAGATCCCCAAGCTGCTGAAGCAGATCCAGGTAGGGGACCCACGGGGCCCTGCCCCTCGCCGAGGATTCGGTGGGTTGGCCACAAACCCCCCCCCCCCGGTTTAATCCCGCGAAGGGCTTCTGGCCGGGCGAAGCCGCCCCCGCGGAGCGCCACCCAGCGCGGGAGCCTAATTAGCAGAATATTTTTGCTTAATTTGCCCTCGACGCCGAGCCGAAGGGCTCGTTCTCCCAGCGGTTTGGCCCTCGGATGTTACGGAGGTGGAAAACGTGCCCGTGCCTGCAGGGAGAGCGGGGCTGACCCGGGCTTTGCCCCGGGCACGTAGCGTGAATCCGAGGCCCGCTTCAAACCTCGCTCCTCCGACGCGGCGTTTTAAAGATTTAGCTCCTCTTAGCGTCGGGATTTGCCCCATTTTCTGCGTTCTCTCCTCGTTCCGGTGCAGGAATTCCCCTCCCTCCCTCCCTCCCTCCCTGTGTCCGAAACGCCGCTCTGTCTTTTTCCAGGAATTCAAGGATCTGGCCCCCAGGATAGATTGCCTGGATCTGAAAGGTGAGCCCCTCAGACGCCACCGGGGGAATGAATTTTGCTGCGTTTTGGGCAACATCGGCGGGTTTTTGGGGGCCAGCTGGAGCCGTGCTCCCGGCCGGGGCTCCCGCAATCGGAGCAGGGGGAGGCACCGGCTCGTCCTTCCCCCAAAACACCTCCCCCGGGGGCTCGGGGCCAGCAGGAGGCCGGGCTCTGCTCCCCAGGGGACGAACGCTCGCTTCGGGTCCCTCGTTGAGCCCCCCGCTGCCCCCCTTTCCCCCCCCCTGCGGCCGGTCCTAGCACCCTTGGGCGAGGCTCTTCCTCCGCCGGTTCTGAGAAGCCCCCGAGGGACGTGGGGGCCCCGTTACGAGGCGTAAATGCGCCCTTAACGCACCGCGCCAAGCGCCCTCAGCCTCTCCTGCTCGCCTCTGCGCAGGGGGAAAGGGTTTGGGGTAAAGCAGTGTCCTCCGGGGACGTGTATCACCAGCCGAAGGAAGCCAGCCACGATTTTCCAGAGCGTCCGCCGAGAAACGGGGGAAATAAGCAAATAAAAAGCCCCGGGTCTCGGAAAAACGTCCTGGGGGCAGCTCGGACCTTCACTTCCCTAAACCCGAAGGGGGAAGAATCGGGTTTGCGGGATTTAGCCTTGGCCTCGTGGTGCTTTCGTATGGCAAAACGAATCGGGGAGCGGTGAGGGAGGGGCTGAAGCGGGCGAGGGGCCGGCTCGTTGGGAAAACAGCCGCAGAAATCCCGGTTTGGGTGAAAAAACGGCGTCCCGGTGGCTCTTGGCTGGGGGGGGGGGGAGCTCCCGTGCTGTTTTTTTGGGTGGATTTCCACCTTGCCTGGTGCTGGAGCCTGCCCCGGGACGGGAGGCGAAGACGAACGAATTCCCACACGGGCGCAGCGGCTCTGACGGCGGGCTCGGAATTTCCCCCCCCAGCTGGATTTTGGGGAGGGGGAGTTTGGGGGGGGGGCGGCTCTGGGCACGGGGAGGAGAAATCTGCCTTTGTGCGCGCGCCGACAGCTCCAAACCCACCTCGCTTTGTTTTCCTGCCCCAGGGGAGAAGCTGGATTACAAGGCCTGCGAGGCCCTGGAGGAAATTTTCAAGCGGGTCCAGTTCAAAATTGTTGACTTGGAGCAAACGAGCCTGGATGAAGACGTAAGTGGCCGGGGTTTCCGGCACCTTCTGGGCTCCCATCTTTGTGGGGCGCCCCGTCCCCTTCCCCTTCGTGTCCGCGCCCTCGTTTGGCCCTGTGCGTGCAGCGTTTGCTGCTCCAAACCCGACCATTTGGGCACTCCGGGTTTAAAACCCGAGGAAACGGTTAAAAAGCCTTTTTTTTGGGGCACGGCTCGCTGCATCCCTGTGGCTGTCAGAGCTGCTCCGCCGCTGTGGGTATCGAATAAAGCAGAGCAGAACCCGTCACGGGGCCCGGTGTGTCCCCGGCTGCCTGTCCCCTGCCTGCCCCGCTCCCCTCGGACCCGTGGCTCCCTGTGCCCTGTCGTTTTTTTTCCCTAAATCAAAGTTTCCCCGCTTTTTTTTTTTTTTTAACCCTAAATCAAAGTTTGGTTTCCCCACCCCGTCCCCGTCCCCCTGCCGGCTCTGGAGCGTCCCCCCGCTTCGTGTCCTCCCCGTGCCGTCCTTCCCCATCCCACCCCCGCCTCCACAGCTGCGCTGCCGCGTCCCCTTGGTGCTTTTTTTTTCCCCTTTTTCCCCCCTTTTTTTCCCCCCCCACTCATCAGCAAGGCCCCGTGAGAAGTTAAGGGGGGAAATCGCGGCTGCGGCTGCGCTCGGCATCGGTTTCCCACCGATCCCGGCGCTGCGCCCGCGCTCTGGGCCCCCCGTGACGCGCCCCGTGGGGCAGGAGGAGGCCGTTTTTGGGGGGACGGAGCTGTCCCCAAGCGGGGCGCAGCCCGGGTGATGAGCCGGGGGCCCCCTGGGGCTGCCAGCCGGCGCTGCGCCTCCCGCCCGGCCTCGTTACCTGGGACCGGGATCCCGCAGGGTGCCCCGAGCTCATCCCGCGCCTCTGGGAGCACCGGCGGGGGTTTTGCGCCTTTCCATTGTGGCAGCACCCACGGGTGCCTGCGTGGGGCCGGATTCGGGCCCCGCTCCCAGCTCCCTCCCCCCAAAATTTCCTTCCTTTTATTCGCCCAAGCGAGCCCGGACCCTCCCCGGCCTCCTCCCCGCCGCGCGCTCCTCCTAACCCCGCTGCGGGAGAAGATGAATTCCACCTCAGCTATGGTGTGGGAGGGAGGTTTGGGAGCCCAGCCCTCACCGGGAGCTCGTTCGGGGACAGAACCGCGCTCGTCCCCGTACCAAAAGGGCTGATTCACGCCGCGTCAGCCGGCCCCGTGCCGCGGCACGCCGGCCCCTGACTCAGCCGGCGGCCGACGAGCGCGCCCGGATTCCCCTCGTCGCTTCCCGCCGCGCGAAGCCCTGCTCTTCCCCGAGGACCTGTTCTCTGCCTGCGCCCCGTGCTGCCGTTTGCCAGTCCTCCAGGTCTCTCCGCGTGCTTTTTTTTTTGCTGGAAGCCTCGCAGCGAGCGCTTCGTGGCTCTGCCCAGTGCACGTTTCGGCTCGTCTCTCGCCCGAAGGTGCTCGTTATGTGATTAAGCAAATTGGCCCCCCCGCCGCTGCTGCGGGGAGCTCCGGACGCTTGACGGGCGCGGGTCCTGCTCTGCCCAGCCCTTTCGCTCCTAGCCCTGGCTACGGGCCCCGGCTTTTGTGCGTTTTTGCTGGGATTGCCCAGAAATCGCCCTGCAAGTGGCAGCGTCGTGCCTGGGTAACCCCGCGGGGAACGTCCGTGGGATCAAATCTCCCGGGAAAACGTTTCCCCGTGTCCCCGGGAGCACGCGCTCAGGGGCCTGGGTGTCCTCGGTGCCTTGCTCCGGCCGCGCTTCCTTCCCCTCCTGGTGCCGAGGGGGCCAGGACGGGGGCTGAATCCCCCCTGGGCTTCAAACCCCCGCGTCGCTGAATCCCCCCGCAGCCCGAAGAGCGAGGAGCTCCGAGGAAACCCGACTTCTTCCCGCCCCCCCAGGGTGAACCTCGCGGGGTCGAGAACGCCCGACGGCCTCCGGCGACACAACCCAAAGCCTTGCCTTCTGCCCCCGGGGCAGCAGGTCTGCAGAGAGCCCCCAGCAGGAGTTTGTTTCCCCCCTTGGGGGGACGCGGTGGCCTCGGCTGCCTGCGGGGGATCCCCGACCTCATCTGCGAGAGCGATTCGGGACTTAAAGCCCCAAAGGTTACGTGTGGGAGGCGGCTGGAGGAGACGGGACGGCTCAAACCGAGCTGCTTGTGCCCCAGCGCAGCAAAACCACCTTTACCCCTTCTCCAGACCTCTTTTACGCCTCGTCCTCCAGGCCTCGTCCTCCAGGCCTCGTCCTCCAGGCCTCGTCCTCCAGGCCTCCTTTCCCCCTTTTCCTCCAAGCCTCCTTTTCCAAGCCTCCTTTTCCCCTTCTCCAAACCAACAGGAGCGATTGTGCCCTGCGAAACCCCACGGCCCCTTGCTCCAAGGTGCCTGCGCCAACGTTTCTGCCTGAAGGCAGCTTTGCCGTCCCTGCCACTTTCCGGCAGCGCTCGGGTTTGCAAAATAGGAGGGGAAAAAGAGAAAAACAGGGACAAAAGACAGGGTGCAGCACTGGGTGTTCCGAGCACGGCCGCAGCGATGCTCCGCGCGTCCCTCCCGCCTGAGAGGAGGAGGCCTGGCCACAAATCATATATTTATTTTAACCTTTTATCCCCTTTTAACGCCGCTTTTCTTGTGCCTTCGTTTTGCAGGGCGCCTCGGCGCTGTTCGACATGATCGAGTACTACGAGTCGGCCACGCACCTCAACATCTCCTTCAACAAGCACATCGGCACGCGGGGCTGGCAGGCGGCCGCGCACATGATGAGGAAGGTTCGTGCTCGCTCCCTGCCGGTGTTGGCGCACATTTTAAACGCGGAAAACACCGGGGGCTGCCCACGGGGCTGTACCCATGGTTAGGGGCTGGCTCCAAGCAAAATGTCAGTGGCCAGAGCATGCAGGTGGTCGTTCCGCCCTCTAGGAAGAGCTGAATTCCAAAAAGGTTTTGTCAAACCCAAAAGTTCCCCATCAAACCCAAAAGGTTCCCCCCTCAAATCCAGAAGGTCCCCCCCTCAAATCGAGAAGGTCCCCCCCTCAAATCCAGAAGGTCCCCCCGTCAAACCCCAAAGGTCCCCCCGTCAAACCCCAAAGGTCCCCCCGTCAAACCCAAAAGGTTCCCCCATCAAACCCCAAAGGTCCCCCCATCAAATCCCAAAGGTCCCCCGTCAAATCCAAAAGGTTCCCCCATCAAATCCAAAAGGTTCCCCCATCAAATCCAAAAGGTTCCCCCATCAAATCCAAAATTTTCCCCCATCAAATCCAAAAGTTCCCCCGTCAAACCCCAAAGTTCCCCCATCAAACCCAAAGGTCCCCCCGTCAAACCCAAAAGTTTCCCCCGTCAAATCCAGGAGTTCCCCGTATGGAAAACAGCCATGGCCTCCCCCAAATACGAGCTAGTTTTTGTAAACCCACGCACCAGCTTTGTCCAGGTTTGTCCTTTGAGGAGGGGGAGACCCCCGACCCCCTGCCCTGGCCCCCTGCGGCACTCGGAGCGCGGCTCTGAAATTTAGCACGCAGAACTCTATCGCCACGCGTGGTGTCCTCCAAACAGAGGCGCTGCTCTGTCTGCGCACGCTTCCAGCCGCCGAAGGTGGAGCTTCTCCTGATTTCCTCTTCTCCCACCTTCCAGTTTCCCTGTTGCGGGTCCGTCTTTCACCTCCAGGCAGACAGAGGTCATCAAATCCCCGAGCTCGGGCGTTCTTGTGGCCTCCCCGGGTACACGGCGTCCATCAGCCACGTGCCCGCCGTGCTCGGCAGGGCTGTCGCTCCCCGGCTGCTCAAAGCTGCCCCCGCACGGAGCCGGGGGCTCTTTTTCGCCCCGTTACCGCCGGTCATTTCGATCCGGGTGCTCAGCGGGCCCCGTGCCACGCCAGCGAGCAGCGCCGTGCCGCGGGGCGGTTCTGGGCCTTTTGCTCCGTGCCAGCGCGGGGAGGAAGCGTGGCACCGACAGGAACGGTCCTGGCACGTCCTTCCCCGGCTTAAAAACACGGCGCGGGGCTGTCCCGCGGAGCTAGGACGCCGATTTGCGAGCGTTTTGGTGCCGAGCGCCGAGACCTTGAAAGCGCAGAGCCCCGCGGGCCGTCCTTCGGTGCGTGCTCGCGGCGTCGGCCTCCGGACCCGGGCACCCGTTATCCTTGCAGCGGGGCTGGCGCTGAGCTCAGCAACTGCTCAGCACCCGGATCCGCTCGGCGAGCCCCCGCGTTGCACGGGGCGGAGCGGGGGCTGCCGGGCTCGTGGCGCGGCGCACGGCCACCCTCCGACACACGGCAGCAGCGGGATCCCAGCCCGCCCGTCGGGGCACGGGGCCGTTTCGGGACGTTTCACGGCTTTGGTTTGGGGGCCCGCCGCAGGAGCCGGTCCCGGCAGCATCCCCTCGGGGCGCGCGCAGGGCCCAATCCTGCCCAAACCTTTTGGGAGCCGGGTGCTGCCCGGGGTGCGAGCGGCTCGGGGCGTCTGGGGGAGGTTAGGAAGGGAATGAAGCTCCTCATGGGAAGCTGGTGGCAAGACTCCCCCCCCCCAGCTCCTCTCCCGCTGCTTTTGTCTGTAAAGCAGCCAGTGGAGCTCCGGGGGGGTGGGCTCAGCCCCTGGGCAGCTCGTGGCCACGCGGAGGGGCGTGCGGAGGCAAAAAGCCCTAAAAAAAGCCATAAAAGCGACAGGCGCGCAGCCAGAAACGATCGATAGAGGGGCCGCTGGGGTGGCGGTGCCGGAATCGGGCCTGGCCGCAGGTCCCGTGCCCGGCGGGATCCCTGGCGGCGCCGTGCCGGCTTATCGGGGTGCTCCCTTCTGGCTCCTCGCCCCTTATCTGCGGCCCGCGGGGCGCCCCAAAAACACCATTCGGGGCCCGTGGGCCCTTATCGGGGCAGCTCGCCGCCGTGCCGCCGCCCCCTCCTTACCCCAACAGCCCTGGGGACCGCGACCCTTTCGCGGGGTGCTTCCAAGGGTGCCGTGCGTGCGCTGAACCCCCCCCCCGGCCCCCCCCTTTCTTCTCCCCGCAGACGAACTGCCTGCAGTACCTGGACGCCCGCAACACGCCCCTGCTGGACCACTCGGCCCCCTTCGTGGCCCGCGCCCTGCGCATCAGCAGCAGCCTGGTGGTGCTGCACCTGGAGAACGCCAGCCTCTCGGGGCGCCCCCTCATGCTGCTGGGTGAGTGGCGGATACCCCAAAACCCCCCCCTGGGCACCCCGCCATGGGGGGGGTGGAAAGGGCGGAGGCCGTTGGGCGCTGGGCGGCCCCGTCGTTAAGCTGATGAATTAGGAGTCAGTCACCGGGCTTAAGCTGACGGACGGACGGAGGCGGCGTGATGGCAGGGAAAAACGTTTCTGGGCTTTAATTGCTCGTTAGGGCGGCCCGGCTGGGGAAACGAGCGCGAGCGCACGTGCTGCTGGCGCCGACCCCCTCCGAAAGCCGAGCGCACGAGGCCGAAACGCGCCGGGGGGGGGGGAGAAATTTTAAACTTTTTGTCTTCAGCCCTCGCTCAGCTGCACGGGGTCCGAGCGCCTCTCGCCTCTTGCCTGCGGTCTTTTTTTTTTTTGGGGGGGTGTGGGGGGGGATAAAACGAGCGCGAGTGCTTTTAGCCTGCTAAGCGCGAGCCCTCGCTGTTTTCTGCCGTCCAGCCACGGCGCTGAAGATGAACATGAACCTGCGCGAGCTGTACCTGGCCGACAACAAGCTGAACGGGCTGCAGGACTCGGCGCAGCTCGGCAACCTCCTCAAGTTCAACTGCTACATCCAGATCCTCGACCTGAGGAACAACCACATCCTCGACTCAGGTCAGGCCCCCTCCCACCGCCGCGGAGCCGCTCGGGCGATCCGGCCGCGCGTGAGGAGGAGGGGAAAAACTCCCGGGTTGAGGCCTGGGGGAGGGAAGAGGAGAGGATTTCCCTTCCCTGCCCGGTTCCTCACCAAGCTGCGGCCCTTCGGGCGCTTCGTGGCGGCTTTTCGGGGTGAACCGAAGCGAACGGAGACGCCAAGGTGGCGTCCCCTCGTGCCAAGGGTCCTGAGCCGCAGCCGCACGGGGGAGAGCTCTCTGCCCTCTGCCTGCCCTTCCCCGATTCCCCCCGATTTCACCCCAAACTTAATCCTGCCGAATCCCCCCCCCCCAAGGCAGGGCGCTGAGCAGCTTAAACCTTTGGCAAGGCTCAAAACCCGGCGGCGCGCGAGGCTGCTCAGGCCTCCCGGCTGGTTTTCCTCCAGCTCCCGGCTGGTTTTTCTCCTCTCCGTCCCACTCACCGCGGACCAACGGGGAGGCCAGATCTGATAGGGAAACAGGCCTTGCGAAACGCTCCCACCCCGGGCTCCGACACCAGCTAATTCTAGGTGTGGGCACCTCCCGGCGGAGCAGCCGGCGGCGCGATTGCCGCCCCGGGCGCCGCGCGTGGCCCTCGTGGGCACGGAGGCAGCCCGGCGTGCCTGGGTCGGACGCGGCCGGTGCTGGTGCGGACGCCCGTGCTTCCGGACGGGTCCCACCCTAAGGTGCAAATATTAATTTGCCCGCCTCGCAGGTCAGCTGGCACGGCTCGTGCGTCTCTGGGCACTGAATAATCGCGAGCGGCGCTGGGCCCTCTACGTGTCCGGCGTCACCCGCGAGGTGTTGCCGCGGGCTCCTGCGGCGTTGTTTGCCCGGGGATTCGACGCGCTTATCAAAATAAATATGTTTACAGCAACTGGAAGCGGCACCGGCCCTCGGCCCGGGCGGAATCAGGCCAGGCAGCCTTACTCATCGTCCCGTGGGCTGCCTCTTCCTGCGCTTCTCTCCCGGCCCCGTGCGGGCACGGGGGGGCAAATCCCAGCCCCCTGCTCGGGCGCCGCGCCCTCCAAGCTCCATCCCGTGAGGTTTTTTCCCCCCCATTTCAGAGGCTAGCCCTGATTTAGCGTGTACACCGAGACGTTAAGTGCCTGCCTGTGCGTTTGCCGTGCACCCGCCGCGCGTTTTGCCCGGCCCGAGGCTCGGCGGGGTTCGGAAGCGCTGCCCACGCCGAGCCCCCCCCCTTCCCGGGACGTGGGGGCGCAAATCCCCCCCCGTGCCCGTGTCCCGCCCTGCACAGCGGCTGATTTAAGCCACGTTTCCCCCCCCCCCCCCCCCGGGGGTCTCCCAGACCCCGTCGAGCGAAAGAGCAAAGCCGGCGAAGCTCCGATGAAACCCCCTCATGTCGGGGCGGTGCGATTTGGGGGGGGGGGGGAAAGGCCACCCCGGGAAGCCCCCAAATCCTCACCGCCCGCTGCCGTTCCTCCAGGCTTGGCGTACATCTGCGAGGGGCTGAAGGAGCAGCGCAAAGGGCTGGTCACCCTGGTGCTGTGGAACAACCAGCTGACTCACTCGGGCATGGCGTACCTGGGGATGACGCTGGTGAGCGCGCCCGGCCGGAGGCTTCCTCGCCTTCATCCCCCTTCCCCTGTCCCCGTTGCCTCCGTCCCACCGCCTCGCCGTGCCTCCCCCCCCTGTCCCTTTCCTCCCCCGTGCTCCGGCTCCTCGCTGGGCTTCGGGGCGGACCCAGCTGGAGCCTCTTTTCACCCCGCAGCCTCACGCCCAGAGCCTGGAGACCCTGAACCTGGGCCACAACCCCATCGGCAACGAGGGCGTCCGCAACCTGAAGAACGGCCTCATCGGGAACCGCTCCGTCCTGCGCCTCGGCTTGGCCTCCACCAAGCTGACCTGCGAAGGTGGGCCGCCCCCCCCTTTTCGTGGAGGACGCCTCGGTCTGCCCACCCCCCCCCCCCAAAAAAACTGCCTTTTTTTGGGGGTCCGGCGGAGGCGACCCTGCCCCCGGGGCGTCCTCGCCTCACCGGCGGCCGCCGCGTCCCCCCGCAGGCGCCGTGGCGGTGGCGGAATTCATCGCGGAGAGCCCGCGGCTGCTGCGCCTCGACCTGCGGGAGAACGAGATCAAAACGGGCGGCCTCATGGCGCTGTCGCTGGCCCTCAAGGTCAACCACTCGCTGCTGCGCCTCGACCTGGACCGGGAGCCCAAGAAGGAGTCCGTAAGTCCCCGGCCCTTCGGCCTCCGAGACGGAAACGGCGATGGCTTCGAGGAGAAACCCGCCCCGGGAGCTCGATTTTGGGGCGGTTTGGGTGTTTCGTGGGGAAAGGCTGGTCCTGAAGAAAAGAGGGGGGGAAAAAAGCCCGGTTAAGGCGTCGGCGTGGCCTCCTGCTCGGGAAGCTTCGTGGCCTCGACGCTGTAAGCCCGGGGGGCTCTGGCTTTGAGTCTGCCCATCGCTGCTGCGGGGCCCTGCTCGAGCAGGGTTGGTTCTCGCTCTTCCCACGGCTCGTCGTCACCCCGGGTGGCCGGAGAGCTCGCGGGCGTCCCCGGGCTGCTGCTGGAGGAACGCTTCCAGCTCCCGCTTCTCCGCTCACCCACCCTTCCTCTCCCCCCCCCCCCCACAACCGGCAGGTGAAGAGTTTCATCGAAACGCAGAAGGCTCTCCTCGCCGAAATCCAGAACGGCTGCAAGCGCAACTTCATCCTGGCCAAAGAGAAGGAGGAGAAGGAGCAGAAGCTGCAGCAGTCGGCCTCCATGCCCGAGATCACCGTCACGGAGGCCCTGGAGGAAGGCCCCGGGGAGGACGACAGCGCGGCCTCCACCCCGGAGGAGGGCGAAGAGGCCGGGGAGGGCCCCGTCTCCTCGGAGAACGGCGACGCGGAGCCGGCGGAGGACGGCGACGACCGCGACGGCGCCACGGACTCCGACTCGGACACGGAGGAGGAGGAGGAGGAGGAGGAGGACGCAGGGTTGGCGACGAAGGACTTGAGCCAAGCGCGGGGACAAAACGATTCCGCCGGCGGCGCCGCCGCCGCTGCCGCGGCATCCCCGCAGCAGGCGAGGGCCGGGCGCGACGCCGAGGCACCGCAGCACGCCGCCGCCGCGGGGAGCCCCTCCGCGTCCCCCCAGGGGAACGAGCGGAGGATTTCGGTCTCCAGCCCCGGGCGAGGCCATAAAATCTTTGTGGTGACGCGCGTGGAGAGCCTGCCGGAGCGAGCGGC
Source organism: Anser anser (assembly GCF_964211835.1). Taxonomy (NCBI): domain Eukaryota; kingdom Metazoa; phylum Chordata; class Aves; order Anseriformes; family Anatidae; genus Anser; species Anser anser. Next base: position 14,672 of record NW_028153733.1, read on the forward strand.
CGCCACCGCGCGCCCGCGGGAGGACGGCGACGGCCCCGCCGCCGAACCCGCCGAGCCCCTGACGCCGGCCTCCGAGTCCCCGCTGCGGGACCCGCGGGCGAACGGGGCGGCTCCGGCCTCCGCCGCCGGCGTGGACGCGGCGCCGAGCCCCGAGGAGCGCGGCAACCCCGCGCCCTGCGAGAGCCAGGCCCGCGACGCCGCCCTCCCCAACGGGCTGAAGACGGATTTCGCGCGGGCGCTGCCCGACGTCTCTCCGGAGGGCGATGGGAAAGCGGGGAGCTGCGCGGCCGAGCACGGTAAGAGAGCCCCCGGCCCCGTTCCCCAAACGCCCCCCCGGGGCGCGGGGAGGGGTCCGGAGCCCTTTCCCCGCGCCGGGGTCCTTCGAATCACCCCAGCGGCGTCCCCGGGCACGGCGGTGCAGCGCTGCGGGGCTTTTCCCGTGGGAATCGGGAGCCCGCCGTGGCTCTGCCCTTCAGAGCCCGGCAGCGCTTCGGGAGCCGTTTAATTAGGCTCGCGGATGCGCCGAAATTAAGGATAGCTGCAGGGAAGCTCCGCGCTCCGAGCCTCCCGGGCGCGTTCGGCGGCGCGGCGCCTTCCCTTGATGTGGTTTTGGGGAGGGGGGGGACACGGGGGGATGGGGGTGGGCACCCCCGGAGGTGGCGCGGGGGCAGCGGAGGGACCGGCGGCCGTTTGCTTTCAGAGCTGAGCTGCTCCAAGAACGAGAAGGAACTGGAGGAGCTGCTCCTCGAGGCCAGCCAGGACACCGGGCAGGAGCCGCTGTGACGCAGGTGAGGGGGGGGCTCGGGGGGGGTCAGGATCCGGCCCCGAAGCAAATGGGGGAGCGAGCTGGGGGGTCCCAAACGAGCTGGGGGGTCTCAAATGAGCTGGGGGGTCCCAAAGGAGCTGAGGGGTCCCAAAGGAGCTGGGGGTCCCAAAGGAGCTGGGGGGTCCCAAACAAACTGGGGGGGTCCCAAAGGAGCTGGGGGTCACAAATGAGCTGGGGGGTCCCAAATGATCTGGGGGTCCCAAAGGAGCTGGGGGGTCCCAAACAAACTGGGGGTCCCAAATGAGCGGGGGGTCCCAAAGGAACTGGGGGTCCCAAAGGAGCTGGGGGGTCCCAAAGGAGCTGGGGGGTCCCAAAGCGCCGCTCCCCCCCCCTCTCTTACAGACCCCGCATCCGGGAGGCTGCGCCCGGCGTCCGCATCGCTTCGTTCTCTCCCCGCTCCGCACGATCCCGAACCTCGGGCTCCAGGACGAGGGTCGCTTCCCGCCCCCCCCCGCGCGCCCCCCCCAACCCGCAGCCGCTGCCCCCCTCCCTCCCGGCCCCTCTTCCCGGCTCCTTCCCCGGAGCGGAGCCCCCAGCGGGGCCGGGGGGGCGCCGGCCGCACACTACAGGGCCGGGGGACGCCGCACGCGCCCCCGCCGTCGCCCGTGGAGGAGCCCGCGCCACCGGACGAGCTGCCCAGGACGGGCTGCCTCCGCAGCCACAACGGTTATTTATTTTAAAATTCCTCTTTTTCTTTTTTTTTTCCGTTTCGTTTCGTTTCGGTATCTATTTATCGTGAGCTGCAAAGCACCGGGTGGGGATTTAGAGGACGATGTAGATTGAATTCCTCCTAGGCTAACCCCGCAACCTCGCTGAGCTGCTCCTGGCCTGCAAAAAAAGAAAAAAAAAAAAAACTCTCTGCTGGAAAATGGGGAAAAAAAAAGGAAAAAAAAGAAAAAAAAGGAAAAAAAAGAAAAAAAAGGAAAAAAAAGAAAAAAAAGGAAAAAAAAGGAAAAAAAGAAAAAAAGGAAAAAAAGAAAAAAAGAAAAAAAAGGAAAAAAAGAAAAAAAAGGGGGAAAAAGAAAAAAAGGGGGAAAAAGAAAAAAAAGAGGGAAAAAAGAAAAAAAGGGGGAAAAAAGAAAAAAAGGGGGAAAAAAGAAAAAAAGAGGAAAAAGAAAAAAGGGGGAAAAAAGAAAAAAAAGAGGGAAAAAAGAAAAAAAAGAGGGAAAAAAGAAAAAAAGGGGAAAAAAAGAAAAAAAAGGGGGAAAAAAGATTAAAAAAGGGGAAAAAAAGAAAAAAAAAGAAGAAAAAAAGAAAAAAAAAGAAAGAAAACACACAAAAATCGGGCACCGCTCGCGGCCGCGGGGAGAGGAGCGGGGCCGCCGCGTCCCTGCCCCTGCCCTCCTCGCGCCGGGAGCGGCGCTGGCTTTTCTCAGGGGCCGGCGGGGGGGGGCGTGAAACGCGCGGGGCTTGGATATATATAGATATATATATATTATTATTTTTTTTTTCTGAAAAGTGCAATAAATCTATCAGGGAGCCGAGGGCGCGGGCCGGGGCGGGGGAGCTGCGCGGTAACACTACGTCCGGGGGCCGGCGGGGGCTTGGCTCGCGTTGGTCGTTTCTTTCCGTCGTGTATTTTTGTTAACACTGTTTTCTATTAAACGAGAACCGCATTCGTCACCCCCCCGCCTCCCGCCTGCTGCCTGCGGCGTCCGCCGCGGGGCGAAATCCCCGAATTTCGGGGGGTTTTGGGGGGAGAAACGGGGCGAGGTGGGAGAGAAACGCGCCCGAACCCCGGGGCTTTGCCCTTGTCGCTTTCCCGTGTCCCGGCGGGGAGCAGAGCGGCTCGGCACCGCTTTGGGCTGATTTCCCAGGGAATTGGGACTGGCACCAACATCAGCAGCTCGGCACCGCTTTGGGCTGATTTCCCAAGGAATCGGGACCGGCGCCGACATCAGCGGCTCGGCACCGCTTTGGGCTGATTTCCCAGGGAATTGGGACTGGCACCAACATCAGCGGCTCGGCACCGCTTTGGGCTGATTTCCCAGGGAATTGGGACTGGCACCAATGTCAGCAGCTCGGCACCGCTTTGGGCTGATTTCCCAGGGAATTGGGACCGGCACCGACATCAGCGGCTCGGCACCGCTTTGGGCTGATTTCCCAGGGAATTGGGACCGGCACCGACATCAGCGGCTCGGCACCGCTTTGGGCTGATTTCCCAAGGAATTGGGACTGGCACCGTCAGCGGCTCAGCACCACTTTGGGCTGATTTCCCAGGAAATCGGGACCGGCAGCAATGTCAGCAGCTCGGCACTGCTTTGGGCTGATTTCCCAGGGAATCGGGACCGGCAGCAATGTCAGCAGCTCGGCACCGCTTTGGGCTGATTTCCCAGGGAATTGGGACTGGCACCAACGTCAGCAACTTGGCACCACTTTGGGCTGATTTCCCGGGGAATCGGGACCGGCACCAACGTCAGCGGCTCAGCACCGCTTTGGGCTGATTTCCCAGGGAATTGGGATCAGCACCAACATCAGCGGCTCGGCACCGCTTTGGGCTGATTTCCCAGGGAATCGGGACCGGCAGCAATGTCAGCAGCTCGGCACCGCTTTGGGCTGATTTCCCAGGGAATCGGGACCGGCACCGACATCAGCGGCTCGGCACCGCTTTGGGCTGATTTCCTGGGGAATCAGGACCAGCACCAACATCAGCGGCTCGGCACCGCTTTGGGCTGATTTCCCAGGGAATCGGGACCGGCACCAACGTCACCACTTGTCCTTTAGGGCGACTCTTTGGGGCCGGTCCCCGCTCCGCCTGGCCTGGAGCTCACCGGCTGCATTTTACCACGATTTGGTTTTTTTATTTTTGTGGCGCCCTGCCATAACTCAAGGCTTTCCCCGTTGCCTCGGCGCAGGCTCTTCCCCATCCCCACCACCCCCCCTTGGCTTTTTGAGCACCCGGGGGTGGGGGGGCTCGGGACCCCCAAAAAAATGATTTTTAGGTCGAGACACGGAGCGGGTGGGTTCACTGCTTTATTAGGGCATCGCCTCCGTGCCCTGCAGCCGCCGCGTCCCTCGGGGCGGCTTTTCCTCGGTGGCTCCCGCTTCGGCCATCGGCAGCAGGAAGGGTCCCTGGGGGGGGTTGCACCCATGACCCCCCCTCCCGTGGGTGGCAGAGTCTCCCCCGGGAGGGACTGGGGGGGGATTCGTCCCCACAAAGGCTCCGCAGCCGTCCTGGGGTGCTCCTTTTTGGGGCCCCAGGTGGCCGTGACCTCCTGGCCCCCTCTGGTCCATCCCAGTCCCTCCCAGTTTCCCCTGGACCCTTCCCAGTGCCGTCCCCTCAGCAGGTTCCTGGTGCTGGTTTCAGCCCCTACTGTGGCCCTTGGGGACAGGGACAGGGACAATTCCTGTCCCCATCCTGTCCCCATCCTGTCCCCGTCCTGTCTCAGTCCCTGACCTCATCCCTGTCCCCATCCTTGCCCCTGTCCCCAGCCTCATTCCTGTCTGTCCCCGTCCTGTCCCCATTCTCATCCTCTCCCTGTCCCCGTCCCACCTAATCCTTGTCCCCATCCTTGTCCCTGTCCCCAACCTCGTTCCTGTCCCTGTCCTGTCCCTTTCCCATCTAATCCCTGTCCTGTCCCCATCCTGTCCCCGTCCCCATCCTCCCCCTGTCCCCATCCTCCCCCTGTCCCCATCCTGTCCCCGTCCCCATCCTCTCCCTGTCCCCATCCTCTCCCCGTCCCCATCCTCTCCCCGTCCCCATCCTCCCCCTGTCCCCACCCCGTCCCCACCCCATCCCCATCCCACCCCCACCCCGGCCCCAAACCGCCCCAGACACCAGCTCGCGGGCACCCTCCTGCCGCCGCTCGCGGGGACGGGGGCCGCCCTGCTGCCACCCGGCTCCGCGCCCCCTCGGGGACCGAGGGCCCGCGCTCCCTGTCCCCGTCCCCGCGTCCCGTCCCCGTCCCCGCCGTCACTTGGGCTGGGGACACTGCACGCCGCGGGACACCTTGGCGGCGGCGGCGGCCTCCTTGGCCAGGCGGTCGAGGCCGCGCAGGAGCCCCATCTTGTGCCGGATGGAGTGGTCCAGGTTGACGGTGACGGGGAGCAGGGCGCGGGCGTCGCGGGCGGTGAAGGGGAAGTCGCGGGCCAGGAAGGCCTCGAAGAGCTCGGGGTCCTCGTCCAGCCCGAGGGCGTTGTGCAGGGGCTGCCGCAGGGCGCAGAGCTCGGCCAGGTGCTGCCGGAAGACGTCCCAGAGCGAGCGCTCCTCGAAGCCGGGGGGCGGCCGCGCCTGCCACGCGTCCTCCAGGCACTGCAGCACCCAGCTCAGGCGGCACGGCCACCGGTCGGCCAGCACCACCCAGGCGGCGGCGGCGCGGGGCGCGGGGCCCCGGGGGCGGCCGCCGCGGTGCAGCAGCAGCCGGAGGGTGACGGGGACGGTGTTGACGATGCGGCGCAGCTGGGCGCCGTTGGACGGGAGGTAGCGGGCCAGGAGGTCGGCGCCGTCGTGGAGGCAGCGGAAGGCCTCGTGGATGCAGCGCACGGCCTCCTCCTCCGCCACCTCGCGCCGCGGCGCCGCCGCCGCCCGGCCCTTGGCGCGCCGCCGCCGCTCCACGTTGCCGGTGATGACGCGGTACATCAGGTCCTCGCGCGTCTGCACCGCCGCCTCCAGGCACTGCAGCCGCGAGCGCGAGCCCATGCGCGGGATGGAGAAGGGCAGCGTCACCGTCCGGCTGAGGTAGAGGTAGCCGTTGTCGGCCAGGCCCTTCATGCAGCCCGTCTGCTCCAGGCAGGGCACGATGACGCTGGGGTCGACGGCCAGGACGAAGATGAAGGGGGCGTTGGCGTCGGAGAGCAGCGTGTTCATGGCGTTGAGGACGCCGGCCACCTTCTCCGGGTAGCAGAGGTCCAGGCTGGTGATCTCCAGCACCACGCGCAGCCGCCGGCGCTCGAAGATCTCCATGAAGGTCAGGAAGCCGATGAGCACCTCCACCTCGCCGCGCACCTTGCTCATGAAGCCCAGCTGGCTGGTGAACTTCTCGCTGTTGGTCAGCCGCTCGATCTTCTGCTTCTCGCTCACCAGCAGGTTCTTCAGCACCGACAGGGCGCCCAGCACCAGCCCGGAGCCCGAGAGCGAGGTGACGGTGCTGCCCACCACCTTCAGCGCCCGGTGCTCCTTCAGGCCGGGCACCAGCAGCGCCGCCAGCAGCACCCCCAGCCCCGCGCCCAGCACCACCAGCAGCCCCCAGAGCTTCAGGCAGGCGTCCCGCTTCAGCACCCACTCCTTCTGGCTGAAGCCCGAGGCGAAGCGGGGCCGGGCGCCCATCACGTGGTAGACGCTGAGGGGCAGGGCCCCGAAGTGGTGCCGGACGCTGGAGCAGAGGGTGGTGACCAGCCCGGCCCAGAGCTTGTCGCAGCCGGCGTACTGCCAGGCGCTGAAGCGGATGAAGATGAAGCCGATGTTCTTCCTCCGCAGGTGCAGCTCGGTGATGACGGGCTTGTAGAAGGCCAGGTACCAGAGGAGCAGCAGCAGCCCCCAGCCCTCGGCGCTGCGCGGCTTCGCCTGGCCCCGCTGCAGCTCCCGCTCCTCGCGCCGCGCCGCCTCCTCCCGCATGAAGCCTGGGACGGGGACGGGGTCACCGCGACACCGGGGACCCCAAAAAGGCCGGGGGAGGGGGTGGGGGGGGGGAGGTTGGGGACCCACACGCACCGGTGACCTTGTCCAGCAGCGAGTAGAGGCGGTGGCTGCAGGGCGCGTAGAAGCCGACGGTGACGGGGGTGGCCGTGTGGCAGAGCGTCCGCGAGAGGCAGCGGCAGTAAACGTCGTCCTCCGTCAGCGTCCCTGGGGGACGGGGGGGGGACACGAGGGGGTGGGATCGGGGTGGGGATGGGGTGGGATTGGGACGGAGATGGGGATTGGGATGGGATGGGGATGGGGATGGGGATTGGGATGGAGATGGGGATTGGGATGGGATGGGATGGGATGGGATGGGATTGGGATGGAGATGGGGATGGGGATTGGGATGGGATGGGATGGGATGGGGATGGGATGGGGATGGGATGGGGATGGGGATGGGGATGGGATGGGGATTGGGATGGGATGGGATGGGATGGGATGGGATGGGGATGGGGATGGGGATGGGATGGGGATGGGGATGGGATGGGATGGGGATGGGGATTGGGAGTGGATGGGATAGGGATGGGGTTGGGATGGGATGCGATGGGATTGGGATGGGATTGGGAATGGGGTGGGGATGGGGATTGGGATGGGGATTGGGATATGATGGAATGGGATGAGATGGGGATGGAGATGGGATGGGGATGGGATACGCAGGACATTATGGGCTGTAGAGGAGGACCCCCACCAGGTGCCCCCTACCTTCGTGCTCCGTAGCCTCCCCCTCCACGACGTCGCTGTCCCAGAGGGCGCAGGGGTGCCCCCCGCTGTGGCACCCCTCACCACGGCAGCCTTCGTCGCAGCCCAGGCAGGCCCGGCTCTCGTCGCACGAGCCCGTGGGCGAGCAGCACCCCTGGGAGCAGAGAGGGACGGGTGGCAGGGGGACACGGGGGGACAGGGACGGGTGGCAGGGGGACGGGGGGCATGGGAGCAGGGGGATAGGGGACAGGGACAAGGGGACAGGGGAATACGGTGGGACGTGGGGCCAGGGGGATGCATGGGCACGGGGAATATGGGGGTTGGGGACATGGGGACATGAGGACACAGGGATATGGGGACATGGGGACAGGGGGACATTGGGGGACATGGGGACAAGGGGACATGGGGACATTGGGGGCAAGGGGGGACATGGGGAGATGGGGACATGGAGGACGGGACATGAGGACACAGGGCCACAGGGACATGGGGACAGGGGACACGGGGTCATGGGGACGTGGGGACACGGGGACACGGGGACATTGGGGACACAGGGATATGGGGACATGGGGACACAGGGATATGGGGACATGGGGACACAGGGATATGGGGACATGGGGACAATGCTGCCTGATGCTGGGCAGCTTTGAGGCGGTTTCGGGTGCTCAGCACAAAGCCCCCGTCCTCAGGGACCCCCACGTCCCCTCCTGGGCACCCCAGTGGGGACAATGGGAGGGGCTGGGGGGGGGGGGACTGGGAGGTGTGAGGGCAGACTGGGATGGACTGGGATGGACTGGGATAGGCTGGGGTGGGGTGATGGGGACTGGCCTGCTGGGTACTGGGGGCTGTGCCATAGCTGGCGCTGGGGACACTGGGGAGCACGAGGCAGCCTGGACTGGGAGCGCTGGGGACACTGGGACAGGCTGAACTGGGGACACTGGGAATGCCTTAATTGGGGACATTGGTGGCTGTGGCCAGGCTAGACTGGGGATACTGGAACTGGGGGCACTACTGACCAGCCTATACTGGGGACAGCAGTGACCACAGCCCAGCCTGTACTGGGAACAGGGGTGGCCACGGGAAAGCAGACACTGGGGACATTGGGACAGCCTGTACTGGGGACACCGGGGACCACTGGCCAGCACAGACACCCCATAACACCCCGTCCTCGTCCCCATCCCCATCCCATCCCCTCCCCTCCCCTCCCCTCCCATCCTAATTCCTAATCCCTCTCCCCATCCCAGTCCCCATCCCCATCTTGTCCCCATCCCATTCCCCAATCCCCGTCCCTGTCCCCGTCCTTGTCCCTGTCCCTGTCCCCATCCCTGTATCCCCATCCCCATCCCAATCCCCTGTCCCTGTCCCCATCCCTGTATCCCCATCCCCATCCCAATCCCCGTCCCTGTCCCCGTCCTTGTCCCTGTCCCTGTCCCCATCCCTGTATCCCCATCCCCATCCCAATCCCTGTCCCCATCCTCATCCCTGTCCCCATCCCCATCCTAATCCCCAATCCCTGTCCCCACCCCCATCTCCACCCTGTCCCTGTCCCTTTCCTTATCCCTGTCCCCAACCCTGTCCCTGTCCCTCTCCCTGTCCCCATCCCCACCCCAGTTCCTAATCCCCACTGTCCCTGTCCCCATCCCCATCCCCGTCCCCGTCCCCATCTCCACCTCTGTCCCTGTCCTTGTCACTGTCCTTGTCCCCAGCTCTATCCCTGTCCCCATCCCCATCCTAACCCCTATTCCCCAGTCCCTGTCCCAGTCCCTGTCCCAGTCCCAGTCCCTGTCCCTGTCCTTTTCCCCATCCCAGTCCCAGTCCCAGTCCCAGTCCCTGTCCCTGTCCCTGTCCTTTTCCCCATCCCAGTCCCAGTCCCAGTCCCAGTCCCTGTCCCTGTCCCTGTCCCTGTCCTTTTCCCCATCCCAGTCCCAGTCCCAGTCCCAGTCCCAGTCCCTGTCCCTGTCCTTTTCCCCATCCCAGTCCCAGTCCCAGTCCCAGTCCCAGTCCCTGTCCCTGTCCCTGTCCCTGTCCTTTTCCCCATCCCAGTCCCAGTCCCAGTCCCAGTCCCTGTCCCTGTCCCTGTCCCTGTCCCTGTCCTTTTCCCCATCCCTGTCCCAGTCCCAGTCCCAGTCCCTGTCCCTGTCCTGGTCCCTGTCCCCGTCCCCGTCCCGTCCCCCCGGGCCTGGTCTCACCGCTGGCCCCTCCGGCTCCATCCCGGGCTCCCTCCGGCCACATTTGTCCCCCCACCCCGCGGCCGCCCCCGCATTTATGGGGTCCGGTCCCGGCCCCGCCCGCGGCCCCGGCGCGGTGACGGTGACGGAGGCGGCCGCGGGAGCGTGGCCGGGGCAGAAATTCTGGCTGCGCCGGTGGCCCTGAGTCAGGGCCCAGCACCACGCCTCAGGATGCGGCCCGCGCCCCACCGGGACCGGGCCGGGCCGGGGGCGGGACTGGGGTTGGGGTGGGATTGGGATTGGGGCAGGGAACGGAGGGGGGTTGGGGTGGGGATGGGATGGGATTGGGATTGGGATTGGGATTGGGATTGGGGATGGGGAGGGGATGGGGATGGGGATGGGACGGGGATGGGGTTGGTATTGGGATGGAATGGGGATGGGGTGGGGATGGGGGTTGGGATTGGGATTGGGATGGGATGGGGATGGGATGGGGATTGGGGATGGGGAGGGGATGGGATGGGGATGGGACGGGGATGGGGATGGGATTGGGGTTGGGATTGGGATTGGGATTGGGATGGGGTGAGGATGGGATTGGGGATGGGGATGGTCTTGGGTAGGGAATGGATGAGTGTGGGATGGGGGTTGGGGTGGGATTGGGATTGGGATGGGGCTGGGGATGGGGATGGGATTGGTATTGGTATTGATATTGGGATTGGGATTGGATTGGTATTGGTACTGGGATTGGGATGGGGATGGGATTGGGATTGGGACTGTATTGGGATGGGGATGGGATGGGATTGGGATTGAGATAGGCTGGGACTGGGACTGAGGATAGGATGGGATGGGATGGGATTGGGATTGGGATGGGATTGGGGTGGGGATGGGATGGGATCGGATGGGATGGGATGGGGATGGGGATTGGGATTGGGGATGGGGAGGGGATGGGATGGGGATGGGACGGGGATGGGGATGGGATTGGGGTTGGGATTGGGATTGGGATGGGATGGGGTGAGGATGGGATTGGGGATGGGGATGGGCTTGGGGTAGGGAATGGATGAGGGTGGGATGGGGGTTGGGGTGGGATTGGGATGGGGGTGGGGATGTGGATGGGATTGGGGTTGGGATTGATATTGGGATTGGGATTGGATTGGTATTGGTACTGGGATTGGGATGGGGATGGGGATAGGATTGGGATTGGGACTGTATTGGGATGGGTATGGGATGGGATTGGGATTGAGATAGGCTGGGACTGAGGATAGGATGGGATGGGATGGGATTGAGATTGGGATTGGGATGGGATTGGGGTGGGGATGGGATGGGATGGGATGGGATGGGATGGGGATGGGGATTGGGGTGGGATGGGGATGGGATTGGGGTGGAGGTGGGGATGGGGATGGGGATGTATTGGGATGGGATGGGAATGGGGTGGGATTGGGATTGGATGGGATGGGATTGGAACTGAGATTGAGATTTAGATTGAGATTGAGATCGGATGGGTATGGGATTGGGACTGAGATTGAGATAGGATGGAACGTGATGGGATTGGGATCGGATTGGGGTGGGGATGGGATTGGGATTGGGATAGGATGGGGTGGGATTGGGGCGGGGATGGGATTGGGATTGGGATGGGGACAGGGTCAGACCCTGCAGGTGCAGGGCCCAGGGGTTGAGGGGACCCTGAGCATGTTGGGGGCAGGGGGACACCGCTGACCCCCCCCCCGCACGGGGCCAGCCGCAGGGTGACGGGGACACCCCCTGCCCGCCGCACGGCAGGCGGGGACAGCGGGGACAGCGGTGCCGCGGGGGGCACGGGATGGAGTTAATGCAAAGTAACATAATGAGAGAATAAAATGAAATGAAATGACATGAGAACATGATAATGAAATGAAATGGAATAAAATAAAAAATAAATAAAATAAAATAAAGTAAAATAAAGTAAAATAAAGTAAAATAAAGTAAAATAAAGTAAAATAAAATAAAATAAAATAAAGTAAAATAAAATATAAAATGAAATGAAATATAAAATGAAATTAAATGAAACGAAATAAATGAAATAAAATTAAAATTATATAAGATAAAATAACATAAAATAATATAAAATAAAATATAAAATATAAAATATAAAATATAAAATATAAAATATAAAATATAAAATATAAAATATAAAATAAATATAAAATATAAAATGAAATTAAATGAAACAATGAAATAAATGAAAAAATGAAATAAAATAGAATAGAATAGAATAGAATGAAATAAAATAAAATAAAATAATAAATAAAATAAAAGTAAAATAAAATATAAAATGAAATGAAATCTAAAATGAAATGAAATGAAACAAAGAAATAAATGAAATAAAATTAAAATTATATAAAATAAAATAAAACAAAAAATCTAGAATGAAATGAAAAACAACGAAATAAATGAAATGAAATAAAATTAAAATTATATAAAATTAAATAAAATATAAAATAAAATATAAGATGAAATTAAACAATGAAGTAAATGAAATAAATGAAATAAATGAAATAAAATAAAATAATAAAATGAAAATACAAAAATAATAAAATAAAATAAAATAAAATAAAACAAAACAAAACAAAACAAAACAAAACGAAACAAAACGAAACAACAAAACAACAAGATAATAAAATAATAAATAACAAAACGAGGGGGCCACGGGGACCCAGGGGTACGGGGCCACGGGGACACCACGGGCACGGGGCCGGGGCACACGGGGACGCGCCCGGTGCCAGCTCCGCGGGCCGGGCCGGGCCGCATCCTGCGGGGGCGGCGGCGGCATTTCCTCACCGCGCGGCCCCGGGGACACCGGGACGGGGGGGGCGTGGGGGGAATGGGGGGAATGGGGGGAACTGGTTTTGCCTGGGGGCACTGGGACTGGCTGGGGACACTGGGAGGAACTGGGGGCGGTGGGGGGGGCGACTGGGAGCACTGGGGGGGGGGTATGGGGACAGCCACCGGTCACAGCGGTGTGCCCATCCCGTGTCCCCCCCCCACCCCCCCCACGTCCCTGCTGTGTCCCTGTGACCCCATGCCCCAACCCCAGTCCCTTCCAGTTCCCCCCAGTGCCCCCGTTCCCCCCCAGCGCCCCCATTCCCTCCCAGTCCCCCCAGTCCCTCCCAGTTTCCCTCAGTCCCCACAGTCCTCCCCAGTCTCTCCCAGTTCCCAATTCCCCCCCCAGTCCCCCAATTCCCCCCCAGTTCCCCCCAGTCCCTCCCAGTTCCCCGCCATTCCCCCCAGTCCCCCCTAGTCCCCCCATTCCCTCCCCGTACCCCCCCAGTCCCCCCCAGTTCCCCCCATTCCCCTCAGTCCCTCCCAGTCCCCCCCAATCCCCCCAACCCCACCCCATTGCCCCCAGTCCCTCCCATTCCCTCCCAGTCCCCCCAGTTCCCCCAGTTCCCCCAGTCCCCCCCAGCCCCTCCCATTCCCCCAGTCCCTCCCAGTTCCCCCCAGCCCCTCCCAGTCCCATCCAGTCCCCCCAGCCCCCCCCCAATCCCTCTAAGTCCCTCCCAGTCCCCCCAGTTCCCCCCAGTCCCTCCCAGTCCCCCCCCGCCCCAACAGGGGGCAGACGCTCCCCCCTCCCCCCCGCCTCCCTCCGTGCGCATGCGCAGCCCGCCCGGCGCTGCCCGGCCGCCATGCCGGGTGAGGGCACTTCCGGGAGGCGTCAGCCGGGCACGTGACGTCACGGGCCGCGACGGGCGGGGCCGGGGTGCCCGTCACGTGACCTGCGGAGAAGCCCGGTACGGGGAGTGGGGGGGGGGGGGGCTGGGAATGGGGGAAAATGGGGGGAAAATGGGAAAAATGGGGGGTGGGGGGGTCCTGGGGGGCTGGGGGGGGGTTGGGGGGGGTCGTGGGGGGATGGGGATGGGGGAAATGGGGATGGGGGGGGACATGGGGCTGGGAATGGGGGAAAATTGGGGGAAAATGGGGAAAAATGGGGGGAAATGGGGAAAATTGGGGGTGGGGGGGGCTGGGGGGTCCCACAGGGCCCGGGGGGTTGGGGGGGACCCTTGGGGTTGGGAACGGGGGAAATGGGGGGGGTCCATGGGGCGGGGGGGGGCAGGGGGGTGTTTGGGGGGGAGCCCTGGGGTTGGGACTGGGGGAAATGGGGGGGTCCTATGGGGGTTTTGGGGTGCTGGGGGGGGGCAGGGCTGGGAATGGGGGTCCCCGGGGGTTGGGGGGGGGACCCATGGGGCTGGGGGCGTCCCGGGGGTGTTATGGAGGTGGGGGGGGGTCTCATGGGGCTGGGGGGGGCACTGGGGGTGCTCTGGGGAACCCCGTGGGGCTGTGATGGGGGGGGGGCACGGGGACAAATTGGGGGGGGCATGGGGGCAAATAAGGGGGACCTGGGGACAGACGGGGGGGGGCACGGGGGAAAATGGGGGGGCACGGGGCTCGGGGGGGACACACAGGGCTGGGACCGGGGGGGAAATGGGGGGCCCTGGGGGTCGTTCCCCCCCCCTTACCCCCCCCCGTGCCCCCCCCCCCCCCAGGCCATGGCCGCCCCCCGCCCCCCACGCTGGTGCTGGGCGAGGCCTCGGAGAGCGACTCGGAGCCGGAGCCGGGGGGGGGCCCGGTTTTTGGGGGGGGGGCGATCCCGGTGGGGCTGAAGGTGCCGGGGGAGGCGTCGGAGAGCGAGGACGAGGCCGAGGAGCCCCCCCCGGGCCCCCCCCCCCCAAAATCCCCCGGCCCCAACCAGGCTCCGGGGGGGGGTCGGGGGGGGGGCCCCCCCTCGCTGCTGCAGCAGCGCCTGGGGGCGGGCGAGGGGCGGCTGCGGGGGGGGGTGGGGGCCGCCTGGGGGCGCAGCTTCGGGGGGGCCGCGCGGCTCCTGGGGGCGCTGGGGGGGCCCCTGGGGAGGGCCCAGGCCGGGGCGGCCGCCGCCGCTCACTGCCTGCGCCTGGCGCGCCGCGACCTGGGCGCCGTCGCCGCCACCCTCGGCACCGTCACCGCCTGCCGCCTGCTGCCCCCGGGGGGGCCGGGGGCGGGGGGACGTCGTGACACTGGGACGTCGTGACACCGGGACGATGGCACCGGGACGCGGGGACGGGGGGACGTCGTGGCACCAGGACACCGTGGCACCGGGACAATGGCACTGGGATGTCGTGACACCGGGACGTCGTGACACCGGGACAATGGCACCGGGACGTCGTGACACCGGGACGTCGTGACACTGGGACGTCATGACACTGGGACAATGGCACCGGGACATTGTGACACCGGGATATCGTGACACCGGGACAATGGCACTTGGATGTCGTGACACCGGGACGTGGGGACACCAGGACGTGGGGACAGGGGGACGTCGTGGCACCGGGACGTCGTGGCACCGGGACGTCGTGGCACCGGGGCATCATGACACCGGGACAATGGCACTGGGACGTCGTGACACCAGGATATCGTGACACCGGGACAGTGGCACTGGGATGTCACGGTCCCGGGATATGGTGACACTGGGATATCGTGACATTGGGACAATGGCACTGGGACACCGGGACATCATGACACCGGGACGTCATGACACCGGGACGTCGTGACACCGGGACATCGTCACCGTGGGCACTGTCACCGCCTGCCGCCCCCGGGGGGGCCGGGGGACACGGGGACGTCGGCAGCGGGACGTGGGGACACGGGGACGTCGTGACACCGGGAGGCGGTGGCGTTGTCACCAAGGGGGGGGGTGGCACCTGGCACCGACTGTCCCTGTGTCACCGTCACCCTGACGCCCCCCCACCCCATGGTGACATCACCCGGCCCCAAATCCCGCGGGTTTTGCCCCGTTTTGGGGGGGGGTGGGGGTCTCTGTGAGGTGACGCTGAATAAAGCCCCCGGGGGGGGCGCGGGTGGCACCGCGGGGGGGTGGCCCTTTGTCCCCAAGCTGCGGCCGCGTTGTCACCCGGGTGTCCCCGTCCCCCCCCCAGCTGGGGACAGTGACAAGGACACAACGCTCACGCCGTGGGGGGGCCACGCGAGTTTATTGTGACCGCCACCGCTGTCACCCCCCCCGGGGACGCTGGGGGGGGGGACAGGGAGGGGGACAAGGGGGCTTGTGGCACCCAGGTGAGGGGGGGTCCCGGTGTCCCCAGGGGGTCCCAAATGTCCCCAGAGGGGGTCCTGGTGTCCCTGGGGGGGGTCCCGGTGTACCCAGGGGGTCCCAAATATCCCTGGGGGGGTCCTGGTGTCCCTGGGGGGTCCCAAATGTCCCTGGGGGGGGTCCTGGTGTCCTTGGGGGGGGTCCCAGTGTCTCCAGAGGGTCCCAAATGTCCCTGGGGGGGTCCCAATGTCCCCAGGGGGGGTCCCAATGTCCCCAGGGGGGGTCCTGGTGTCCCTGGGGGGGGTCCCGGTGTCCTTGGGGGGGGTCCCAAATGTCCATGGGGGGGGGGGGTCCCAGTGTCTCCAGAGGGTCCCAAATGTCCCTGGGGGGGTCCCAAATGTCCCGGGGGGGGTCCCGGTGTCCTTGGGGGGGGTCCCACTGTCTCCAGGGGGGTCCCAAATGTCCCTGGGGGGGGTCCCTGTCCCCGAGGGGGGGGTCCCGGTGGGGGGGGGCTCATTGCCGGGCGTGCAGCGCCCCCAGGCACTCCTGCAGCGCCTGCAGCCGGGCGTCGATGTCCCACAGCTCGGCCACGTTCTCTGCGGGGGGGGGGGCAGGAGAAAAATGGGTGAAAAACCAACAAAATCGGGGCTGGGGGGGGGGCCACAAACTAAGGAGGGGGGGGCTCACCTTTCTCGCGGCGAGCTCCGGCCCCGCTGCCCGCCGGCTGCTTGCGGCCCCGCGGTGCCTGCAGGAGGGGGGGGGGGGGGGTGGCACTTGTCCCATGCCCCCCCCCATATCCCTGTGCCCCCCCCCCATGTCCCCCCCCCCCCATTTATCCCCCCCCCCTCACCTCTCCGGGGCTGTTCCAGGCCGAGGAGCTCAGGGGTCTCCGGCCGCGGGCCCCCCCCTTGCTGCTGCTGGCAGGGGGTGAAGGGGTTAAATGGGGGTGTCCCCCCCCCAGGGGGGGTGCTGGGGGGGGGCGGGGGGTAGCGGCGCACCCCCCCCCCCCAAACTTACCCACGGGGCTCGGCCTCGCTGCCCGAGCTCAGCGCTGAGCGGCGGCTCCGGAGACTTTCGGCTGGGGGGGGGGGCATTGGGTGCCCCCCAAATTATTGGGTGCCCAACCCCCCCTACCCATGGGGTGCCCCCCCAACTTGTTGGGTTCCCCCCCCATACCCATTGGGTGCCCCCCCCCCCTCCAGCCCCTCTGTGCCCCCCCAACCCCTCTGTGTGCCCCCCCCCCCCCCCCCCAGCCCCTCTGTTACCCCCCCCCCAAACCCACCGGGTGCCCCCCCAGACCCATTTGGTGCCCCCCCCCCAGCCCCTCTGCCCCCCCCCAGCCCCATTAGGTCCCCCCCCAGCCCCTCCGTTACCCCCCCCAAACCCATCAGGTGCCCCCCCAGCCCCTCTGACCCCCCCCCCAGCCCCATTAGGTGCCCCCCCAGACCCATTTGGTGCCCCCCCCACCCCTCCGTCGCCCCCCCCCTCACCCGAGGAGCTGCGCCCGCGGCCCCCCCGGGGGCTGCCCCCGCTGGGCGCCGCCGCTCGCCGCTGCCTGCAGGAGGGGAGACGGCGCTGGGGGGGGGGGGGCACAGGGAGGACCCCCCCCATAAAAAGGGGACACCTTGGGGGGGGGGGGCAGCACCCCCAACGCCCCCCCCCGCTTACTTTTGGAGCTCGACCTCCCGGCGGCGCCGCTCGCGGGCTCGGACGAAGGCCGTGGGGTCGAAACGCGGCGCCCGTGGGCCTGGGGGGGGGAAATGGGGGGGTCCGGGGGGGGTCCCGGCGGGGGGGGGGGGTCGTGTCCCCGTGTCCCCCCCCCCCGTCCCCATACCTGCCGGCGATGGGGACCGGCGGCGGCCCCGGCTGCTGTCCCGGGAGCCCGAGCGGCGGGGGTCCCGCGGGGGGGGCGCGGGGGGGGTCCTGCGGCTGCGGGAGGGAGGGGGCACCGTGAGGGGGGGGGGGACACGGGGAGTTGGGGACGGGGAGAGATGGGGACGGGAATGGGGGCGGGG
>NW_028153732.1:0-39256 GCF_964211835.1 Anser anser
GAAAATCAGGGACACGGGTGCCCCCCCCCCCCAAAAAAAAGAGGGGACCCAGGTGCCTGGAACCCCCCCGAGGGGTCCCAGTGCCCCCCCCCATGTCCTTGTGCCCCCCCCAGAGGGTCTCAATGCCCCCCAACCTTGAGACCCAGGTGCCCCCCCCCGTGTCCCAGTGCCCCCCCCATGCATCCGAGGGACCCCCCCACATCTTTGTGCCCCCCCCCCCAGTACCCAGATGCCCCCAAAGGATCCTGGAGCCCCCCCAAGGGGTCCTGGTACCCCCCCCACAGGACCCAGGTGCCCCCCCCCGCATCCAGGTGCCCCCCCAGAGGATCCCAGTGCCCCCCCCACGGGACCCAGGTGCCCCCCCACCCATCGAGGTGCCCCCCCCACGTCCTTGTGCCCCCCCCCCCGCTGGACCCGGATGCCCCCCCACGAGACCCAGGTGCCCCCCCAGGGGGTCCCGACCCCCCCCCCGTGTCCTTGTGCCCCCCATGTGTCCAAGGGACTCCCCCCCCACATCCTTGTTTCCCCCCCGGGACCCTGGTGCCCCCCCCACATCCAGGTGCCCCCCCCCCCCAGCACTCAAATGCCCCCCAAAGGATCCTGGAGCCCCCCCAGGAGTTCCCAGTGCCCCCCACAGGACCCAGCCCCCCCCCCGTGTCCAGGTGCCCCCCCTCTCTGGACCCGGATGCCCCCCCACGGGACCCAGGTGCCTCCCCAGGGGGTCCCGGTGCCCCCCCCGCATCCTTGTGCCCTCCCCCATATGTCCAAGGGCCCCCCACACACCCTTGCCCCCCTCCCCCCGGGACCCTGGTGCCCCCCCCCTACAGCCTTATGCCCCCCCCCCGCACCCAGATGCCCCCCAAGGGGTCCCGGAGCCCCCCCAGGAGGTCCCGGAGCCCCTCCCCAGGTCCCGGTGCCCCCCCGGCCCCGCCCTCCCCCTCACCACAACTCCTCCATCTCCGGGGGGGCCTCCTCCTGTCCCCCCCCCTCCTCCTGGGGGGGATCCGGGCCCGCAGGGAGGGGGCCGAGCACTGGGGTCGCCATGGGGGGGGGAGGGGGGAGGGGGTCAGCACCGGCCCCCCCCCCGCGCCCTCCCCAGCACCGGGGATCCCGGCGGGGCCCCCCCAGCACCTTCCCCCATGGGCGCCGCCATGACACCGCCGCGCAGATCTCGCGAGAGCTCCGCCGCGGCGCCCAACTCGCGCGAGATTTCGCCAGCCCTCCCCACCCCGGCCCCAACCCTCCGCGCTGCTCTCGCGAGACTTGGCTCCGAGGAAGCCCAGCCGCCATTTTAGGCCTGGGCGCTGCGCTGGCGGCTGCAGCTCCGTCAGCTTGTTACCGGTGTTTAATTACTAATTAATTACAGCCCCCCCCCCAGCATTATCAGTGCGGAACCGGCCGGGAGCAGCGCCAAAAACACCCAAACCCCACAAAAGTACCTCAAAACCAGACCCCCAAAGCACTAACACCCCAGAACCACACAGAAACACCCCAAAACCACCTCCAAAACATAGCCCAACACCCCCAGACCACAACACCCCAAAACCAAACACCCCTAAACAAATCACCCCCAAACCACACACAAATCCCCCGAAACCGTATCCCAAATCATGAACATCCCCAAAACACGCAAGAACACCCCAAATGTACCCAAATGCAGCCAAATCACACAGAAACGCCCCCAAAACACCTCCAGAACATAGCCCAACACCCCCAAACCAGATCTCAACACCGCAAAAACACATAAAACACCCCCAAACCACACACATATCCCTCCAAAACCGTATCCCAAATCACACAGAAACATCCCAAAAACATGCAAAAACACCTCAAAAATGTACCCCAACACAGCCAAACCAAACACCCCCAAAACACCTCTAAAACATAGCCCAACACCCCCAAACTACAACTCAACACCCCTAAAACACACGAAACACCCCCAAACCACACACAAATCCCTCCAAAACCATATCCCAAATCACACAGAAACATCCCAAAAACATGCAAAAACACCCCAAAAATGTACCCCAACACAGCCAAACCAAACACCCCAAAACCACCTCCAAAACATAGCCCAACACCCCCAAACTACAACTCAACACCCCAAAAACACACGAAACACCCCCAGAACACAAATCCCAAAAACATATCCCAAATCACACAGAAACGTTCCAAAAACACGCGAATACACCCCCAAAATGGACCCCAATGCAGCCAAAACACACAGAAACACCCCCAAAACACCTCTGAAACACCCAACACCCCAAACTACAACTCAACACCCCAAAAACACACAAAACACCCCCAAACCACACACAAATCCCAAAACCATATCTCAAATCACTCAGAAACATCCCAAAACCACACAAAACCACCCCAGAAATGTACCCTGACACCCCAAACCACACAAAACCACCCCAAAACCCCACAGAAAACACCCCTAAACCCCTCCAAACAAGTTGGGGACAGGATGCGCCCTTGAACCAAGGGAAAACAGACGATGTCGTTTTTGGGGATTTCAGTAAAGCTTTCGACACAGTTTCTTGTAGGATCCTACTGGAGAAAATGCCCAGTATAGAGCTAAAAAATCATAATTTGATGTGTAAATAATTGGCTGAGGGGCAGGGCTCGAAGGGTCGTGGTGAACGGGGCCGCATCAGAGCCCATCACCAGTGGGGTCGCCCAGGGCCCCATTTTGGGGCCAGTTCTCCTCAATAAGCAATTTGGATGCAGGACTAGGAGGGGTTTTGAGTAAATTCACTGGTGGCACAGAACTTGAAGGGGTTTTAGCTGAAAGTAAGAGATGGGCGGCCTTGAGCTGGCAGAAGCAAGGAAAATAAGGGATAAAAAGTAAAAACAAGGAGAAAACCAGCTCCAGGCTGAGCCTTTTGCTCATTAAGGGTCATTAACGTATTAAAAATCACACCCGTCAAAATGCTAATGTGGGATCTGTGTGTCCCGCCCCCCAGCTCAGTAGAGATGAGTTAGGTGAGCTGGAACAGCCGACCAAAAGTGTCCCAAAAGACTTTTCACCAGTTTGCTGGGTGTAAATGACGGGGGTTTGGGTCAGAGGGTGCTGGCTTTGCAAAAAGATCGCTGAGTACCTGACTCCACAGAGCTCTGTAATTAATTTTTTAATTAAAAGACTTTCAGGTGGATTCCGTGCACCCCTTGCAGTGCGATGCTGCACGGGCCCTGCAGCTGCAGGGGAGCGTGCGATGGAACAGGGGAGTGTGCAAGGGGGCAGGGGAGTGTGCAAGGGGGCAGGCAGGAGAGCATGCAACAGAACAGGGGAGCGTGCAAGGGAGTAGAGGAGTGTGCAAAGCCAGCCACGGAGCGTGATGCCAGCATGAGTGGGCAACGGAGCGAAGGAACATGTGAATGAAGCCAGCACGAGTGTGCAAAACGTGAGAAACTAAGTTGTGTTTTTGCAGTAGAGAACTATTCTGTATTCCAAGGTAGCTGTGTAGTCATAACAAGGACAAATGCTACGTAGATAAGTGGACAGGAGAAGGCCTCGCTGTTCCAAAATAAGGCAGAAGCTTGAGAAAAACAGGATGAGCCGTGTGGGAACAGTAAAACAAAGCTCACAGGTTCTCAAAACATAAGAAAGGAGGAAAAAAAGGGAAAAGGGAGAAATTAAAGGGTTGAAAAACAGGAAAATTGTACAAATATGGTATAGAGGAGCGTGGAGTAGCTTGTGAACCTGTAGTACGCAGCCAATGAGGGAACAGGGGAGGAGATCAGGTGTCGGGTAATAAGGAATAAAAGGTTGTGGTATATTTATGGTATATATAACGCACTCCCAATGGGCAGGGCGCCCGCCATTGCAATCGCGAATAAAATAGCTTCACAGAAGATCCCGTCTGAAGAAAATTATTTGAGATTTTTCTCGCACAAAGCCAATACGAGCGTGCAAGGCAGCGTGCAAAGCCAACCCGAGTGTGCAAAGCAGCGGGGCCGGGGCGCTTTGGGCGGCGGCAGGACTCGAACCCGCGGCCCCGGGCGCCCCTCCCCGCCCGCTGGCCCCGCCCCCTCCGGCCCCGCCCCCCCAGAGGCGACCCCCGCGGGCGGGGCTGGGCCGGCGCGCGGTAGCGTGGCCGAGCGGTCCAAGGCGCTGGATTTAGGCTCCAGTCCCCGCGGGGACGTGGGTTCGAATCCCACCGCTGCCAGCGGGGCGCCGCCCCCATTTTGTGGCCCCCACCGAGGCCAGGGGACCCCCAAAGCACGAAGGGGGCCTGGGGGGGGCATGGGGCTGCCCTAAAGGGGGGGACCCCGGAGAGGAAGGGGGGCAGGGGTGCCCAGGAGGAAAAGGGGCAGTGGGACGCCAGGGAGAAACAGGGTTAGGGGGGGCCCCGAGCCCACTGATCCCCCCAAAACGGGCACAGACAAAGCTGAAAATTAGTAAAACCTTTATTTTTCCCAAAAGTGAAGTTACAATCGTTTTCCCCAAGTACATCAAAGAACCGAAGTGAAGGGGGGCGAGGGGGTAAAGGACCCCCCCTGCCCCCAAAGCCACCACCGTGGGGTTCCCACATCCCTCCCCCCCCCCTTAATTCCCCTAATTAACTACCAACACCCATAAATTACACCTGGCCCAGAACCAGCGGCCCCACGGGGACGGGGGGCCACAGCCCTGGCCCCCAGGGACAGGGGAAGCCTCCCCTGCCCGCGCCCCCCACTTGGGGGGCAGCCCCCCAGCCCGCGGCCCCCGGCTCAGTTGTCCTCGTCGCTGTCGTCGGGGCTGATGGCGGGGCTGGTGAGGCTGTAGGTGGGCGACGTGGGGCTGTAGCCGGGGGACGTGGGGCTGTAGGTGGAGCCCTTGGGGCTGGTGGGGCTGTAGGTGGGCGAGGTGGGGCTGTACTTGGGGCTGGTGGGGCTGTAGGTTGGGGACGTGGGGCTGTACTTGGGGCTGGTGGGGGTGTAGACGGGCGAGGTGGGGCTGTAGGTGGGCGAGGTGGGGCTGTACTTGGGGGTGGTGGGGCTGTAGGTGGGGGACGTGGGGCTGTACTTGGGGCTGGTGGGGCTGTATTTGGGGCTGGTGGGGCTGTACTTGGGGCTGGTCGGGGTGTACTCGGGGGAGCTGGGGCTGTAGCTGGGGCTGGTCGGGGTGTACTTGGGGCTGGTGGGGCTGTAACTGGGGCTGCTGGGGCTGTAGCTGGGGCTGCTGGGGGTGTAGGTGGGCGACTGCGGGGTGTAGCGGGGGCTGGATGGGGAGTAACTGGGGCTGGTGGGGCTGTAACTGGGAGAGGTGGGGCTGTAGCTGGGGGACGTGGGGCTGTAGTTGGGCGAAGTCGGGGTGTAGTTGGGGCTGGTCGGGCTGTAACTGGGCGAGGTGGGGCTGTAACTGGGGCTGGTCGGGGTGTAGTTGGGCGAGGTGGGGCTGTAGTTGGGGCTGGTCGGGCTGTAACTGGGCGAGGTGGGGCTGTAACTGGGAGAAGTCGGGCTGTAGCTGGGCGAGGTGGGGCTGTAGCTGGGAGAGGTTGGGCTGTAACTGGGAGAAGTGGGGCTGTAGCTGGGGGATGTCGGGCTGTAGCTGGGAGAAGTCGGGCTGTAACTGGGGGAGGTGGGGCTGTAGCTGGGGGATGTGGGGCTGTAACTGGGAGAAGTGGGGCTGTAACTGGGAGAAGTGGGGCTGTAACTGGAGAAGTGGGGCTGTAACTGGGAGAAGTGGGGCTGTAGCTGGGAGAAGTCGGGCTGTAGCTGGGCGAGGTGGGGCTGTAGTTGGGGCTGGTGGGGCTGTAGCTGGGGGACGTGGGGCTGTAACTGGGCGAGGTGGGGCTGTAGCTGGGGCTCTGCGGGGTGTAGCCCCCGGGCGAGCGGGGCTCGTAGGCGGGCGAGGTGGGGCTGTAGCTGGGGGACATGGCGCCGCCTGCGGAGGAGGAGGAAGAGGATGAAGAAGAGGAGACCCCGGGGGGGACGGGGGGGTCCCATGGCCCCCCCGGGGCGGGGGGCACTCACCTGGGGAGGGATGTAGGGGCTGGAGGGCCCCGGGGAGCCCGGGGAGCCGGGGGTGGGCGACCAGGCGGGCGAGTAGCCGGGGCTGAAGCCGCTGGCGTCCGAGGCGGCGCTGGGGGAGAAGCCGGCCCCCCCGGGGGTCATGCCGCTTCCTGGGGGGGGCACAGAGAGGGGTGAGCGCGGGGGGAGCACCCGGGGGGGGGGCGCAGAGCCCCGTGCCCCCTCCCAAGACACCCCAGGGACTCACAACGAGTTCCTGAAGCGCCCCGCTCCCCTTGCACCCTGTCTGCCCATGGAGCCCCCCCCCATTAATTCCCCCCCCCATTAACCCCCAGTGCCCCCCAGCAGGGCCTGGAGACCCCCAATAACCCCCCCCCCCCAGACCCTGAACCCACCCCAAAGCCCCCTCGCAGCCCCCCAGAGCTGCCCCAGGGACCCCAAGAGCCCCCCAAGTCCACCCCCATGGCCACCAAGGGCTGTGCCCAAGCCCCCCAGCCCCCCCCAACACCCCCCAGCCCCCCCCCCCCCGGGGTCCCGGGCACCCACCGACACTGGGGGACCAGGCCCCGTAGGCGGGGGTGGCTCCCTGGTTCCACGGGGTCATGGCGGGGGACATGGCCCCCATGGGGCTGGGCGCCGAGCCGAAGAACATGCCGGTGGCTGCGGGGGGAGCGCTGTCAGCACGGGGGTGTCGCCCCCCTTGGGGGCACGGGGACACCCCGTGGACCCCGGAGTTTGGGGGGGCCCCAGCGTCCGGGCCAACCCCAACCCCACTGCAAGGACCCAGATGTCCGGGCCACCCCCATCCCAACCACGGGGACCCCAACGTCCGTGTTCCTTGGGGACCCCCATGTCCAGGCCACCCCAATCCTGACCCTGGGGACCCCCCTGTCCAGGACCCCCCAACCCCAGGACCCCCCACATCCAGGCCCCTTGGAGACCTTGGTGTCCAAGTCACCCTGATCCCAACCAAGGGGACCCCAACATCCAGGTCCCTTGGGGACCCCAATGTCCAGCTCCCCCAGTCCCAACCGAGGGGTCCCCAACGTCCAGGTCCCTTGGGGACCCTGGTGTCCAGGCCACCCCAATCCCAGCCAAGGGGACCCCAACATCCAGGTCCCTTGGGGACCCCAATGTCCAGCTCCCCCAGTCCCAACCGAGGGGTCCCCAACGTCCAGGTCCCTTGGGGACCCTGGTGTCCAGGCCACCCCAATCCCAGCCAAGGGGACCCCAACATCCAGGTCCCTTGTGGACCCCAATGTCCAGGCCCCCTCCAACCCCAACAAAGGGGACCTTGATATCCAGGTCCCTCGGGACCCCAATGCCTGGGCCCCCCCAACCCCAACCAAAGGGACCTTGACATCCAGATCCCTTGGGACCCCAATGTCCAGGTCACCCCATTCCCAAACACGGGGACCCCACCGTCCAGGTCCCTTGGGGACCCCAGTATCTGCCCCCCCACAACCCCAGCTCCAGCCCCCCCACCCCCAAGCACCCCAGACCCCACCCAAACCGACCTCAAAGCCCCCCTCACCCGCTCCCTCTGCCCCGTCCCCATCCCCCAAAGCCCCCCGGGACCCTTTGGGGACCCCCCCGGGGACCCTTTTGGGGACCCCCACCCCGCCGGGGTGGGGGGGGGGGCACTCACAGCCGCCCACGCCGAGGCCGGGGATGGCGCTGGGGATCTCCATGCCGTGCTTGCACTTCTCGGCGTCCAGCAGCAGGTCGAAGCAGCCGGTGCCGGCGGGCGCCAGCTGCCCCAGCATGATGTTCTCCGACACCCCCTTCATGGGGTCGCTCTCGCCGTGCGCCGCCGCCTCCATCAGCACGTCCACCTGAAATGGGGGGGGGGGGGGGACCCCAAAAATCAGACCCCGGGGGGCACCCTCATAGAGGGAACAGGGTAGTGACGGGGTTGAGGTCCTTAAATCCAGCCCCAAAGGGGCCGGGGTGCTCCCAGTGGGGCGGCCCCAAAACCACCGCGGTGTTTGAAATCCCGTTACGTAAAGGTGAGACCCCAAAACGAGCCCAGCGCCCCCACATCCAGCCCAGGAGCCCCCCAAGTTCAACTAACCCCCCCATAGGGAACGGGGGGGTGAAAGGGGTGGGGTCCTTAAATCCAGCCCCAAAGGGGCCGGGGTGCTCCAAGACCCCTGAACCCCCCCCCTCCAGCCCCATCCCCACCCCATAGGACCCTTGAATCCCTCCCCCAGCCCTACTCCCATTCCCCAGCAGCCCCCCCAGCCCCATTCCCACCCTGTAGGACCCCCGAATCCCCCCCCCTCCGCAGGACCCCCAGCCCGCCCCGCGCACCGTCTCCTCGAAGGAGCACTTCATGAGGGGCCCGGTGTCCTGGCGGTTGACGCCGTGGCGCGTGATGGCCATGAGGTGCCCGCGGGACGTCATGGTGTCGCACAGCAGCGCCAGGTGCCGGTAGTTGACGTAGGAGCCGTCGAAGGAGATGACGTGGTACAGCTCACGCTCCAGCGCCTTGCGCACCGCCTCGATGCCCAGCACCTGCGGCACCCAGGGGTGCTCCGAGTCACCCCGAGGCTCCGCATCCCCCTGCTCACAGCTCCCTGCGCACCGCCTCGGGCACCCAGGGGTGCTCCAAGTCACCCCAAAGGTTCCACAGTCCCCCTGTGCACCACCTCAATGCCCCAGCACCCGCTGCACCCAGGGGTGCTCAGCCACCCATGCTCCAAGAGCCCACCAGGGCACCACCCATGGGTGCTCCGAGTCACCCCAAGGCTCCGCATCCCCCTGCTCACAGCTCCCACACAGCACCTGAGGGCACCCATGGGTGCTGAGCCACCCCAAAGGCTCTGTGCGCCCATGCTCACAGCTCCCTGTGCACCACCTAGGGCACCCAGGGGTGCTCCAAGTCACCCCAAAGGCCCTATACTCCCCAGTGCACCGCCCCTCGATGTTCAGCACCTGCAGGGCACCCATGGGTGCTGGGCTACCCAAAGGCTCGGGGCACCCATGCTCCAGGAGCCCTCCAGGGCACCCATGGGTGCTCTGAGTCACTCCAAAGGCTCTGCACCCCCCCCCCCATGCACCGCCTCAATGCCCAGCACCTGCTGCACCCATGGGTGCTGAGCCACCCCGAAGGCTCAGGCCACCCACACTCCAGGAGCTCACCGGGCACCCATGGATGCCCTGAGTCACCCCTCAAAGCCCCCTCCCGCTCCTAGCTCCGTGCCCAGCACCAGGGGGCACCCCCACTACAGGAGCCCACCGGGGCACCCATGGGTGCCCCGAATCACCCCAAAGGCTCGGAGCACCCCCACTCCCAGAGCCTGCAGGGGCACCCATAGGTGCCCTCAGTCACCCCCAAAGCCCCCCCCCGCTCCCAGCTCCCTGCCCAGCACCAGCAGGGCACCCATTCCTCCCAGAGCCCGCGGGGGCACCCATGGGTGCCGCCCCACTCACGGTGAAGATCTCCACGATGTCGTTGGAGGTGGTGCGCACGGGGTCCACGTCCTTCTCGCTCAGCACCCGCATGAGGCTGACGCCGTCGGTCTCCAGGATCCACTCCTGCAGCGCCTTGAACTCGCCGTCCTCCGTGATGATGATCTTCTTCTTGTTGTCCGTCTGCGGCAGGTGCATGTACACCTGGGGGGGGGAAAGGGGGGTCAGCGGCACCCATGGGTGCCCTCTGGGGGGGGGTTGGGGGGCACCCTGGGCACCCCAGGGACTTCGTGGACGGATACAGGGGGGCTGAGCTGGGGCTGCTGCGTGGAGACCTTCAGGTGCTCCTTGGGATCCAGGAAGGGCAGCGGGATGCACTGAGCACCCATGGGTGCTACTGGGGACCCGGGGAACACCCCAAGTGCACAAGCACCTCACAGGGTTCCCATAGGCACCGCCACAAGCACCCATGGGTGCTGCAGGGGACCCAGGGAAAGCCCCAGGCACCCAAGAACCTTTTGGGGTTCCTATAAGCACCACCATGAGCACCCATGGGTGCTGCAGGGGACCCAGGGAACACCCCAGGAACCCAAGAACCTTGTGGGGTTCCTATAAGCACCACCACGAGCACCCATGGGTGCTGCTGGGGACCCAGGGAACATCCCAGGTGCACAAGCACCTCACGGGGTTCCCATAGGCACCGCCACAAGCACCCATGGGTGCTCCCAGGTACCCAGAAGAACATCCCAGGCCCCCAAGAACCTTGTGGGGTTCCTATAAGCACCACCACGAGCACCCATGGGTGCTGCTGGGGACCCAGGAAACACCCCAGGAACCCAAGAACCTTGTGGGGTTCCTATAAGCACCACCACGAGCACCCATGGGTGCTGCTGGGGACCCGGGGAACACCCCAGGTGCACAAGCACCTCACAGGGTTCCCATAGGCACTGCCACAAGCACCCATGGGTGCTCCCAGGTACCCAGAAGAACATCCCAGGCACCCAAGCACCCTGTGGGGTTCCCATAGGCACCCCCACAAGCACCCTCGACCTCCTAAAAGTTCCATTTGAGACCCCTACGCACCCCCAGACACCCACAGAGGCTTTGGGCGCCCACGGGTGCTCCCCAGCCACCCGCAGCAGCACCCTGCGCCCCCACACCCCCTTGGGTGCGTGTCCCGAACCTCCCGGACCCACCCCGTGGGGTCCTCCATGCACCCCCAGGGACATGAGGGACACCCAGGGGCTCCCCAGGGACACGAGGGGTGCACCCATGGGTGCTGCCCGGCCCCGCACCTTGCTGATCTGCTCGATGCCCTGCAGCGTCATGTCGGTCAGCATGTTGGACTCGATGCAGCGCAGGAAGACGTCGTCGTCCATCTTGTCCACCACCTCCTCCTCCTGGGGACAAGCGGGGGGGTGACGCCCTGCCCGGCAACCCCCCCCCGGCACCCAAGGGTGCTGCCCCCACCCCCGCCCTGACCTCCTGCATCTTGTTCTCGTCGCTGTTCATGATGCGGATGCGCAGCACCAGCTTCTCGGCGTTGTCGTCGTTGAAGATGCAGTTCAGGTCGTCCCCGAAACCTTAAAAAATAGGGGGGGGGGTCACCAGGGTGTTCCCCCCAGCACCCATACAGGACCTCCGGGGTACCCCCAGCGCCCTCCAGGCTCACCCCTGGGTGCCCCTGAGGTCCCTGTGGTGCTCTTCGTGTCCCCTGGGACTCCCTGGTGCCCCCCGCGGTCACTGCAGGACCCCGCCCCAGCACCTCTCGGACCCCCAAAATCCCCCCCAGCACCCACGGAGCGCATCCAGGACCCCCCCCAATGCCCCTCGAGACCCTCTGGACACCCCCCCTGCCCCCCCAACATCCCCAGGTGCCCCGAGTGTTCCCCCCGGGACCCCAACGCCCTCCGTGCCTCCCAAGCCCCCCCCAATAGTCCCCCAAAGGCCCCCAAAAGCTCCCCAAAATTCTCCCAACACACCCAAACACCCCTCGGCTTCCCCCCAAAGCCTCCCAACTCCCTCCCAACGCCCCCCCAAATCCCAACACCCCCAAATCTCCCCCAAATATGCCCTGATGCCCCCCAAACCTCTCCCAATGACCACCACCAACCGCAAACCTCCCCCAAGTCACCCCCAAGACCCCCAAACCTCCCTAATATTCCTCGATGCCCCCAAATCTCCCCTAAATTCCCCCAAAGGTCCCCCCAACGCTACCCCAAACCCACAACACCCCAGGGCCCCCACATCGCCCCCACGCCCCCAAATCCTCCCCAAACCTCCCCCAATGCACCCCAAAGCGAACCCACCCCCCCCAACGCCCCCCACATCTGCCCCAAACCTCCACCAGCGTTCCCCGAACGCTACCCCCATGTCCCCCCTACTAATTATCATCTACCTCCCCCCTACTAATTATCTCCCCCCAGACTAATTATCATCTATCTCCCCCCAGACTAATTATCATCTATCTCCCCCCAGACTAATTATCTCCCCCCAGACTAATTATCTCCCATCTCCCCCCAGACTAATTATCTCCCCCCAGACTAATTATCTCCCCCCAGACTAATTATCTCCCCCCAGACTAATTATCTCCCATCTCCCCCCAGACTAATTATCTCCCATCTCCCCCCAGACTAATTATCTCCCATCTCCCCCCAGACTAATTATCTCCCCCCAGACTAATTATCTCCCCCCAGACTAATTATCTCCCCCCAGACTAATTATCTCCCCCCAGACTAATTATCTCCCCCCAGACTAATTATCTCCCATCTCCCCCAGACTAATTATCTCCCCCCATACTAATTATCATCTATTTCCCCCTATACTAATTATCATCTATCTCCCCCCAAACTAATTATCTCCCCCCATACTAATTATCATCTATTTCCCCCTATACTAATATATCTCCCATCTCCCCCCAGACTAATCATCTCCCCCCAGACTAATCATCTCCCATCTCCCCCCAGACTAATTATCTCCCATCTCCCCCCAGACTAATTATCTCCCATCTCCCCCCAGACTAATTATCTCCCATCTCCCCCCAGACTAATTATCTCCCATCTCCCCCCAGACTAATTATCTACCCGCATACTAATTATCTCCCCCCATACTAATTCTCTCATCTACCCCCATACTAATTATCTCCCCCAGACTAATTATCATCTATCTACCCCCATACTAATTATCATCTATCTCCCCCCATACTAATTATCATCTATCTCCCCCAGACTAATTATCTCCCCCAGACTAATTATGTCCCATCTCCCCCCAGACTAATTATCTCCCATCTCCCCCCGTACTAATTACCTCCCATCTCCCCCCAGACTAATTATCTCCCATCTCCCCCCAGACTAATTATCTCCCATCTCCCCCCAGACTAATTCTCTCCCATCTCCCCCAGACTAATTATCTTCTATCTCCCCCCAGACTAATTATCTTCTATCTCCCCCCATACTAATTATCTCCCCCCATACTAATTATCTCCCATCTCCCCCCATACTAATTATCTCCCCCCATACTAATTATCTCCCCCCATACTAATTATCTCCCCCATACTAATTACCTCCCATCTCCCCCCATACTAATTATCTTCTATCTCCCCCCAGACTAATTATCTTCTATCTCCCCCCAGACTAATTATCTCCCCCCATACTAATTATCTCCCCCCATACTAATTACCTCCCATCTCCCCCCATACTAATTATCTTCTATCTCCCCCCAGACTAATTATCTTCTATCTCCCCCCAGACTAATTATCTCCCCCCATACTAATTATCTTCTATCTCCCCACATACTAATTATCTTCTATCTCTCCCCATACTAATTATTTTCTATCTCCCCCCATACTAATTATCTCCCCCCGTACTAATTATCTCCCCCCAGACTAATTATCTCCCATCTCCCCCAGACTAATTATCTGCCCCCACACTAATTATCTCCCCCCACACTAATTATCTCCCATCTCCCCCCAGACTACTTATCTCCCCCCAGACTAATTATCTCCCCCCAGACTAATTATCTCCCCCCAGACTAATTATCTCCCATCTCCCCCCATACTAATTATCTCCCATCTCCCCCCATACTAATTATCTCCCCCCATACTAATTACCTCCCATCTCCCCCCATACTAATTATCTTCTATCTCCCCCCAGACTAATTATCTTCTATCTCCCCCCAGACTAATTATCTCCCCCCATACTAATTATCTTCTATCTCCCCACATACTAATTATCTTCTATCTCTCCCCATACTAATTATTTTCTATCTCCCCCCATACTAATTCTCTCCCCCCATACTAATTACCTCCCATCTCCGCCCATACTAATTATCTCCCATCTCCCCCCATACTAATTATCTCCCCCCATACTAATTATCTCCCCCCATACTAATTATCATCTATTTCCCCCTATACTAATTATCATCTATCTCCCCCCAAACTAATTATCTCCCCCCATACTAATTATCATCTAGCTCCCCCGTACTAATTATCTCCCATCTCCCCCCAGACTAATTATCTCCCCCCATACTAATTATCTCCCATCTCCCCCCATACTAATTATCTCCCCCCAGACTAATGATCTCCCATCTCCCCCCAGACTAATGATCTCCCATCTCCCCCCAGACTAATTATCTCCCCCCAGACTAATTATCTCCCCCCAGACTAATTATCTTCTATCTCCCCCCAGACTAATTATCTCCCCCCATACTAATTATCTTCTATCTCCCCACATACTAATTATCTTCTATCTCCCCCCAAACTAATTATTTTCTATCTCCCCCCAGACTAATTATCTCCCCCCAGACTAATTATCTCCCCCCAGACTAATTATCTTCTATCTCCCCCCACACTAATTCTCTCCCCCCATACTAATTATCTTCTTTCTCCCCACATACTAATTATCTTCTATCTCTCCCCATACTAATTATTTTCTATCTCCCCCCATACTAATTATCTCCCCTCATACTAATTATCTCCCATCTCCCCCCAGACTAATTATCTCCCATCTCCCCCCATACTAATTATCTCCCCCCATACTAATTATCTCCCCCCATACTAATTATCATCTATTTCCCCCTATACTAATTATCACCTATCTCCCCCCAAACTAATTATCTCCCCCCATACTAATTATCATCTCGCTCCCCCCATACTAATTATCTCCCATCTCCCCCCAGACTAATTATCTCCCCCCATACTAATTATCTCCCCCCATACTAATTATCTCCCATCTCCCCCCATACTAATTATCTCCCCCCAGACTAATGATCTCCCATCTCCCCCCAGACTAATGATCTCCCATCTCCCCCCAGACTAATGATCTCCCCCCAGACTAATTATCTCCCCCCAGACTAATTATCTCCCCCCAGACTACTTATCTCCCATCTCCCCCCAGACTAATTATCTCCCATCTCCCCCCAGACTAATTATCTCCCATCTCCCCCCAGACTAATTATCTCCCCCCACACTAATTATCTCCCCCCAGACTAATTATCTCCCCCCAGACTAATTATCTCCCCCCAGACTAATTATCTCCCATCTCCCCCAGACTAATTATCTCCCCCCATACTAATTATCATCTATTTCCCCCTATACTAATTATCATCTATCTCCCCCCAAACTAATTATCTCCCCCCATACTAATTATCATCTATTTCCCCCTATACTAATATATCTCCCATCTCCCCCCAGACTAATTATCTCCCCCAGACTAATTATCTCCCCCAGACTAATTATCTCCCATCTCCCCCCAGAGTAATTATCTCCCATCTGCCCCCAGAGTAATTATCTCCCATCTCCCCCCAGACTAATTATCTCCCATCTCCCCCCAGACTAATTATCTCCCATCTCCCCCCAGACTAATTATCTCCCATCTCCCCCCAGACTAATTATCTCCCCCCAGACTAATTATCTCCCCCCAGACTAATTATCTCCCCCCAGACTAATTATCTCCCCCCAGACTAATTATCTCCCATCTCCCCCATACTAATTATCTCCCCCCATACTAATTATCATCTATTTCCCCCTATACTAAATATCATCTATCTCCCCCCAGACTAATCATCTCCCATCTCCCCCCAGACTAATTATCTCCCATCTCCCCCCAGACTAATTATCTCCCATCTCCCCCCAGACTAATTATCATCTATCTCCCCCCATACTAATAATCATCTATCTCCCCCCATACTAATTATCTCCCATCTCCCCCCATACTAATTATCTCCCCCCATACTAATTATCATCTATCCCCCCCATGCTAATTATCTTCCATCTCCCCCCATGCTAATCATCATCCATCTCCCCCCATGCTAATTATCATCCATCTCCCCCCATGCTAATTATCATCCATCTCCCCCCATGCTAATTATCTCCCCCCATACTAATTATCTCCCATCTCCCCCCATACTAATTATCTCCCCCCAGACTAATTATCATCTATCTCCCGCCAGACTAATTATCATCTATCTCCCCCCAGACTAATTATCTCCCCCCAGACTACTTTTCTCCCCCCAGACTAAATATCTCCCCCCAGACTAATTATCTCCCCCCAGACTAATTATCTCCCCCCAGACTAATTATCTCCCATCTCCCCCAGACTAATTATCTCCCCCCAGACTAATTATCTCCCCCCATACTAATTATCTCCCCCCAGACTAATTATCTCCCCCCAGACTAATTATCTCCCCCCAGACTAATTATCTCCCATCTCCCCCAGACTAATTATCTCCCCCCATACTAATTATCATCTATCTCCCCCCAAACTAATTATCATCTATCTCCCCCAGACTAATTATGTCCCATCTCCCCCCAGACTAATTATCTCCCATCTCCCCCCAGACTAATTATCTCCCATCTCCCCCCAGACTAATTATCTCCCCCCAAACTAATTATCTCCCCCCAAACTAATTATCTCCCATCTCCCCCCATACTAATAATCTCCCCCCATACTAATTACCTCCCCCCATACTAATTACCTCCCCCCATACTAATTACCTCCCCCCATACTAATTATCTTCTATCTCCCCCCAGACTAATTCTCTCCCCCCATACTAATTATCTTCTATCTCCCCACATACTAATTATCTTCTATCTCTCCCCATACTAATTATTTTCTATCTCCCCCCATACTAATTATCTCCCCCCATACTAATTATCTCCCCCCAAACTAATTATCTCCCCCCAAACTAATTATCATCTAGCTCCCCCCGTACTAATTATCTCCCATCTCCCCCCAGACTAATTATCTCCCCCCAGACTAATGATCTCCCGTCTCCCCCCAGACTAATGATCTCCCCCCAAACTAATTATCTCCCCCCAGACTAATTATCTTCTATCTCCCCCCAGACTAATTATCTCCCCCCATACTAATTATCTTCTATCTCCCCACATACTAATTATCTTCTATCTCCCCCCATACTAATTATCTCCCCCCATACTAATTATCTCCCATCTCCCCCCATACTAATTATCTCCCATCTCCCCCCATACTAATTATCTCCCATCTCCCCCCATACTAATTATCTCCCCCCAGACTAATTATCTCCCCCCAGACAAATTATCTCCCCCCAGACTAATTATCTCCCCCCAGACTAATTATCTTCTATCTCCCCCCAGACTAATTATCTCCCCCCATACTAATTATCTCCCATCTCCCCCCAGACTAATTATCTCCCCCCAGACTAATGATCTCCCCCCAGACTAATGATCTCCCCCCAGACTAATTATCTCCCCCCAGACTAATTATCTCCCCCCAGACTAATTATCTCCCCCCAGACTAATTATCTCCCCCCAGACTAATTATCTCCCCCCAGACTAATGATCTCCCATCTCCCCCCAGACTAATGATCTCCCCCCATACTAATTATCTCCCCCCATACTAATTATCTCCCCCCATACTAATTACCTCCCATCTCCCCCCATACTAATTATCTTCTATCTCCCCCCAGACTAATTATCTTCTATCTCCCCCCAGACTAATTATCTCCCCCCATACTAATTATCTTCTATCTCCCCACATACTAATTATCTTCTATCTCTCCCCATACTAATTATTTTCTATCTCCCCCCATACTAATTCTCTCCCCCCATACTAATTACCTCCCATCTCCGCCCATACTAATTATCTCCCCCCATACTAATTATCTCCCATCTCCGCCCATACTAATTATCTCCCATCTCCCCCCATACTAATTATCTCCCCCCATACTAATTATCTCCCCCCATACTAATTATCATCTATTTCCCCCTATACTAATTATCATCTATCTCCCCCCAAACTAATTATCTCCCCCCATACTAATTATCATCTAGCTCCCCCGTACTAATTATCTCCCATCTCCCCCCAGACTAATTATCTCCCCCCATACTAATTATCTCCCATCTCCCCCCATACTAATTATCTCCCCCCAGACTAATTATCTTCTATCTCCCCCCAGACTAATTATCTCCCCCCATACTAATTATCTTCTATCTCCCCACATACTAATTATCTTCCATCTCCCCCCAAACTAATTATTTTCTATCTCCCCCCATACTAATTATCTCCCCCCATACTAATTATCTCCCCCCATACTAATTATCTCCCCCCATACTAATTATCTCCCCCCAGACTAATTATCTCCCCCCAGACTAATTATCTCCCCCCAGACTAATTATCTCCCCCCAGACTAATTATCTTCTATCTCCCCCCACACTAATTCTCTCCCCCCATACTAATTATCTTCTTTCTCCCCACATACTAATTATCTTCTATCTCTCCCCATACTAATTATTTTCTATCTCCCCCCATACTAATTATCTCCCCTCATACTAATTATCTCCCATCTCCCCCCAGACTAATTATCTCCCATCTCCCCCCATACTAATTATCTCCCCCCATACTAATTATCTCCCCCCATACTAATTATCTCCCCCCATACTAATTATCATCTATTTCCCCCTATACTAATTATCACCTATCTCCCCCCAAACTAATTATCTCCCCCCATACTAATTATCATCTCGCTCCCCCCATACTAATTATCTCCCATCTCCCCCGAGACTAATTATCTCCCCCCATACTAATTATCTCCCCCCATACTAATTATCTCCCATCTCCCCCCATACTAATTATCTCCCCCCAGACTAATGATCTCCCATCTCCCCCCAGACTAATAATCTCCCATCTCCCCCCAGACTAATGATCTCCCCCCAGACTAATTATCTCCCCCCAGACTAATTATCTCCCCCCAGACTAATTATCTCCCCCCAGACTAATTATCTCCCATCTCCCCCCAGACTAATTATCTCCCATCTCCCCCCAGACTAATTATCATCTATCTCCCCCCAGACTAATTATCTCCCCCCAGACTAATTATCTCCCCCCAGACTAATTATCTCCCCCCAGACTAATTATCTCCCATCTCCCCCAGACTAATTATCTCCCCCCATACTAATTATCATCTATTTCCCCCTATACTAATTATCATCTATCTCCCCCCAAACTAATTATCTCCCCCCATACTAATTATCATCTATTTCCCCCTATACTAATATATCTCCCATCTCCCCCCACACTAATTATCTCCCCCAGACTAATTATCTCCCATCTCCCCCCAGAGTAATTATCTCCCATCTCCCCCCAGAGTAATTATCTCCCATCTCCCCCCAGAGTAATTATCTCCCATCTCCCCCCAGAGTAATTATCTCCCCCCAGACTAATTATCTCCCCCCAGACTAATTATCTCCCCCCAGACTAATTATCTCCCATCTCCCCCATACTAATTATCTCCCCCCATACTAATTATCATCTATTTCCCCCTATACTAATTATCATCTATCTCCCCCCAAACTAATTATCTCCCCCCATACTAATTATCATCTATTTCCCCCTATACTAATATATCTCCCATCTCCCCCCACACTAATTATCTCCCCCAGACTAATTATCTCCCATCTCCCCCCAGACTAATCATCTCCCATCTCCCCCCAGACTAATCATCTCCCATCTCCCCCCAGACTAATTATCTCCCATCTCCCCCCAGACTAATCATCTCCCATCTCCCCCCAGACTAATCATCTCCCATCTCCCCCCAGACTAATCATCTCCCATCTCCCCCCAGACTAATTATCTCCCATCTCCCCCCAGACTAATAATCATCTATCTCCCCCCATACTAATTATCTCCCATCTCCCCCCATACTAATTATCTCCCCCCATACTAATTATCATCTATCCCCCCCATGCTAATTATCTTCCATCTCCCCCCATGCTAATCATCATCCATCTCCCCCCATGCTAATTATCATCCATCTCCCCCCATGCTAATTATCATCCATCTCCCCCTATGCTAATTATCTCCCCCCATACTAATTATCTCCCCCCAGACTAATTATCATCTATCTCCCCCCAGACTAATTATCTCCCCCAGACTAATTATCTCCCATCTCCCCCCAGACTAATTATCTCCCATCTCCCCCCAGACTAATTATCTCCCATCTCCCCCCAGACTAATTATCTCCCCCCAGACTAATTATCTCCCCCCAGACTAATTATCTCCCCCCAGACTAATTATCTCCCATCTCCCCCAGACTAATTATCTCCCCCCATACTAATTATCTCCCCCCAGACTAATTATCTCCCCCAGACTAATTATCTCCCCCCATACTAATTATCTCCCCCCATACTAATTATCTCCCCCCATACTAATTACCTCCCCCCATACTAATTACCTCCCCCCATACTAATTATCTTCTATCTCCCCCCAGACTAATTATCTCCCCCCATACTAATTATCTCCCCCCATACTAATTACCTCCCCCCATACTAATTACCTCCCCCCATACTAATTATCTTCTATCTCCCCCCAGACTAATTATCTCCCCCCATACTAATTATCTCCCCCCAAACTAATTATCTCCCCCCATACTAATTATCATCTATCTCCCCCCAGACTAATGATCTCCCATCTCCCCCCAGACTAATGATCTCCCATCTCCCCCCAGACTAATGATCTCCCCCCAGACTAATTATCTCCCCCCAGACTAATTATCTTCTATCTCCCCCCAGACTAATTATCTTCTATCTCCCCACATACTAATTATCTTCTATCTCCCCCCATACTAATTATCTCCCCCCATACTAATTATCTCCCATCTCCCCCCAGACTAATTATCTCCCATCTCCCCCCAGACTAATTATCTCCCATCTCCCCCCATACTAATTATCTCCCATCTCCCCCCATACTAATTATCTCCCCCCAGACTAATTATCTCCCCCCATACTAATTATCTCCCCCCATACTAATTATCTCCCCCCATACTAATTATCTCCCCCCAGACTAATTATCTCCCATCTCCCCCCAGACTAATTATCTCCCCCCAGACTAATTATCTCCCCCCAGACTAATTATCTCCCATCTCCCCCCAGACTAATTATCTCCCCCCAGACTAATGATCTCCCCCCAGACTAATGATCTCCCCCCAGACTAATGATCTCCCCCCAGACTAATTATCTCCCCCCAGACTAATTATCTCCCCCCAGACTAATTATCTCCCCCCAGACTAATTATCTCCCCCCAGACTAATTATCTCCCCCCAGACTAATTATCTCCCCCCAGACTAATTATCTCCCCCCAGACTAATTATCTCCCCCCAGACTAATTATCTCCCCCCAGACTAATTATCTCCCCCCAGACTAATTATCTCCCCCCAGACTAATTATCTCCCATCTCCCCCCAGACTAATTATCTCCCATCTCCCCCCAGACTAATTATCTCCCATCTCCCCCCAGACTAATTATCTCCCCCCAGACTAATTATCTCCCCCCAGACTAATTATCTCCCCCCAGACTAATTATCTCCCCCCAGACTAATTATCTCCCCCCAGACTAATTATCTCCCATCCCCCCCAGACTAATTATCTCCCCCCATACTAATTATCATCTATTTCCCCCTATACTAATTATCACCTATCTCCCCCCAAACTAATTATCTCCCCCCATACTAATTATCATCTCGCTCCCCCCATACTAATTATCTCCCATCTCCCCCCAGACTAATTATCTCCCCCCATACTAATTATCTCCCATCTCCCCCCATACTAATTATCTCCCCCCAGACTAATGATCTCCCATCTCCCCCCAGACTAATTATCTCCCCCCAGACTAATTATCTCCCCCAGACTAATTATCTCCCATCTCCCCCCAGACTAATTATCTCCCATCTCCCCCCAGACTAATTATTTCCCCCAATACTAATTATCTTCTATCTCCCCCCATACTAGTTATCATCTATCTCCCCCCAGACTAATTATCTCCCCCCAGACTAATTATCTCCCCCCAGACTACTTATCTCCCCCCATACTACTTATCTCCCCCCAGACTAATTATCTCCCCCCAGACTAATTATCTCCCCCCAGACTAATTATCTCCCATCTCCCCCCAGACTAATTATCTCCCCCCAGACTAATTATCTCCCAGCTACCCCCATAGTAATTATCTCCCATCTCCCCCCATACTAATTATCACCCATCTCCCCCCATACTAATTATCTCCCCCCATGCTAATTATCTCCCCCCATGCTAATTATCTTCCATCTCCCCCCATGCTAATTATCTTCCATCTCCCCCCATGCTAATTATCTTCCATCTCCCCCCATGCTAATTATCTCCCATCTCCCTCCATGCTAATTATCTCCCCCCAGACTAATTATCTCCCCCCATACTAATTATCTCCCCCCATACTAATTATCTCCCCCCATACTAATCATCTCCCATCTCCCCCCAGACTAATCATCTCCCCCCAGACTAATCATCTCCCCCCAGACTAATTATCATCTATGTCCCCCATACTAATTATCATCTATGTCCCCCATACTAATTATCTCCCCCCAGACTAATTATCTCCCATCTCCCCCCAGACTAATTATCATCTATCTCCCCCCAGACTAATTATCTCCCCCCAGACTAATTATCTCCCCCCAGACTAATTATCTCCCCCCAGACTAATTATCTCCCATCTCCCCCAGACTAATTATCTCCCCCCATACTAATTATCATCTATTTCCCCCTGTACTAATTATCATCTATCTCCCCCCAAACTAATTATCTCCCCCCATACTAATTATCATCTATTTCCCCCTATACTAATATATCTCCCATCTCCCCCCAGACTAATTATCTCCCCCAGACTAATTATCTCCCCCAGACTAATTATCTCCCCCAGACTAATCATCTCCCATCTCCCCCCAGACTAATTATCTCCCATCTCCCCCCAGACTAATTATCTCCCCCCAGACTAATTATCTCCCCCCAGACTAATTATCTCCCCCCAGACTAATTATCTTCTATCTCCCCCCATACTAATTATCTCCCCCCATACTAATTATCTCCCATCTCCCCCCATACTAATTATCTTTCCCCAGACTAATTATCTCCCCCCAGACTAATTATCTCCCCCCAGACTAATTCTCTCCCCCCAGACTAATTCTCTCCCCCCAGACTAATTCTCTCCCCCCAGACTAATTATCTTCTATCTCCCCCCAGACTAATTATCTCCCCCCATACTAATTATCTTCTATCTCCCCACATACTAATTATCTTCTATCTCTCCCTATACTAATTATCTTCTATCTCTCCCTATACTATTTTCTATCTCCCCCCATACTAATTATCTCCCCCCATACTAATTATCTC
This sequence comes from Anser anser, assembly GCF_964211835.1. Lineage (NCBI taxonomy): Eukaryota > Metazoa > Chordata > Aves > Anseriformes > Anatidae > Anser > Anser anser. Next base: position 23,041 of record NW_028153732.1, read on the forward strand.
CCCCCATACTAATTATCTCCCCCCATACTAATTATCTCCCCCCATACTAATTATCTCCCCCCATACTAATTATCTCCCCCCATACTAATTACCTCCCATCTCCCCCCATACTAATTATCTTCTATCTCCCCCCAGACTAATTATCTTCTATCTCCCCCCAGACTAATTATCTCCCCCCATACTAATTATCTTCTATCTCCCCACATACTAATTATCTTCTATCTCTCCCCATACTAATTATTTTCTATCTCCCCCCATACTAATTATCTCCCCCCATACTAATTATCTCCCCCCATACTAATTATCTCCCCCCATACTAATTATCTCCCCCCAGACTAATTATCTCCCCCCAGACTAATTATCTTCTATCTCCCCCCAGACTAATTATCTTCTATCTCCCCCCAGACTAATTCTCTCCCCCCATACTAATTATCTTCTTTCTCCCCACATACTAATTATCTTCTATCTCTCCCCATACTAATTATTTTCTATCTCCCCCCAAACTAATTATCTCCCCTCATACTAATTATCTCCCATCTCCCCCCATACTAATTATCTCCCATCTCCCCCCATACTAATTATCTCCCCCCATACTAATTATCTCCCCCCATACTAATTATCTCCCCCCATACTAATTATCATCTATTTCCCCCTATACTAATTATCACCTATCTCCCCCCAAACTAATTATCTCCCCCCATACTAATTATCATCTCGCTCCCCCCATACTAATTATCTCCCATCTCCCCCCAGACTAATTATCTCCCCCCATACTAATTATCTCCCATCTCCCCCCAGACTAATGATCTCCCATCTCCCCCCAGACTAATGATCTCCCATCTCCCCCCAGACTAATTATCTCCCCCCAGACTAATTATCTCCCCCCAGACTAATTATCTCCCCCCAGACTAATTATCTCCCCCCAGACTAATTATCTCCCCCCAGACTAATTATCTCCCCCAGACTAATTATCTCCCCCCAGACTAATTATCTCCCCCCAGACTAATTATCTCCCCCCAGACTAATTATCTCCCCCCAGACTAATTATCTCCCCCCAGACTAATTATCTCCCATCTCCCCCAGACTAATTATCTCCCCCCATACTAATTATCATCTATTTCCCCCTATACTAATTATCATCTATCTCCCCCCAAACTAATTATCTCCCCCCATACTAATTATCATCTATTTCCCCCTATACTAATATATCTCCCATCTCCCCCCAGACTAATTATCTCCCCCCATACTAATTATCTCCCATCTCCCCCCATACTAATTATCTCCCCCCATACTAATTATCTCCCCCCATACTAATTATCATCTATTTCCCCCTATACTAATTATCATCTATCTCCACCCAAACTAATTATCTCCCCCCATACTAATTATCATCTAGCTCCCCCCATACTAATTATCTCCCATCTCCGCCCAGACTAATTATCTCCCCCCAGACTAATTATCTCCCCCCAGACTAATTATCTCCCCCCAGACTAATTATCATCTATCTCCCCCTATACTAATTATCATCTATCTCCCCCCAAACTAATTATCTCCCCCCATACTAATTATCATCTAGCTCCCCCCGTACTAATTATCTCCCATCTGCCCCCAGACTAATTATCTCCCCCCAGACTAATTATCTCCCCCCAGACTAATTATCTTCTATCTCCCCCCAGACTAATTATCTCCCATCTCCCCCCATACTAATTATCTCCCATCTCCCCCCAGACTAATGATCTCCCATCTCCCCCCAGACTAATGATCTCCCCCCAGACTAATTATCTCCCCCCAGACTAATTATCTTCTATCTCCCCCCAGACTAATTATCTCCCCCCATACTAATTATCTTCTATCTCCCCACATACTAATTATCTTCTATCTCTCCCCATACTAATTATTTTATATCTCCCCCCATATTAATTATCTCCCCCCATACTAATTATCTCCCATCTCCCCCCATACTAATTATCTCCCCCCAGACTAATTATCTCCCCCATACTAATTATCTCCCCCCAGACTAATTATCATCTATCTCCCCCCATACTAATTATCATCTATCTCCCCACATACTAATTATCTTCTATCTCTCCCCATACTAATTATTTTATATCTCCCCCCATATTAATTATCTCCCCCCATACTAATTATCTCCCATCTCCCCCCAGACTAATTATCTCCCCCCAGACTAATTATCTCCCCCCAGACTAATTATCTCCCCCCAGACTAATTATCATCTATCTCCCCCCAGACTAATTATCATCTATCTCCGCCCAGACTAATTATCTTCTCTCTCCCCCCATACTAATTATCTCCCCCCAGACTAATTATCTTTGGTCAGGAGGTGGCAGGGCTGACAGATAGGGCTTTAAACTAGAGCCGAAGGGGGAAGGGGCTAAAACCAGGCACGCCGGTGAAGCCCTAAGGGAAGGCACGCTAGAATCAGAGGGGCTGTGGCAGTGAGGTCCTTCGGGCAGATCCACAAGGTGCTGAGCGTAAGGAGACGCACCTGAAGTGCTTCTACACGAACGCACGCAGTATGAGGAACAAAATGGATGAGCTAGAAGTCCTGGCCCAGTCCCGCAACTACGACATCATCGGCATAAGCGAAACCTGGTGTGATGAGTCCTGTGGCTGGTGTGTTGCAATAGATGCTTACAGGCTCTTCAGGAGGGACCTGCAGGGTAGGCGATGTGGCAGGGTGGTGATGTATGTGAAGCATGGGCTGGACTGCGTGGAACTTCAAGTTGGCGATGGCAAAGTTGAGAGCCTCTGGGTAAGGATTAAGGGACGAGCAAATAAAGGGGATGTCGTTGTGGGAGTCTATTACAGACCACCTGGCCAGGACAACAACACCGATGAATTATTCTTTGCAGAACTAAGAGATGCCTCGAGATCAACTCCCCTTGTCCTTATAGGGGATTTCAACTTGCCAGACGTCAAGTGGGATCACCACATGGCTGACACGAGCAAGTCCAGGAGGTTCATGAAGCACCTAGACGATAACTTCTTGGTGCAGGTGCTAAGGGAGCCAACTGGGAAAGGTGCCCTCCTAGATCTGTTGCTGGAGAACAGAGAGGGTCTGGTGGGAGATGTGGTGATTGGTGGCCGCCTTGGTCATAGCGACCATGAAGTGGTTGAGTTCAAAATTTACGGTGACAGAAGGAAAAGTGCCACCAAAACCTCATCCCTAGATATGGGGAAAGCGGACTTCAGGCTGCTCAGGGAACTAGTCAGCAAGGTCCCCTGGGAAACTGCTCTTGAAGGCCTCGATGTCCACCAGTGCTGGTCATTCTTTAAGCGATGCCTCCTAGAAGCACAAGATCAGGCAATTCCTAAATATCGCAAGTCAGGCAGGCGGGGCAGGAGGCCGGCGTGGCTGACCAGGAACATTCTAATGGAGATTAGGCGGAAACAGAGAGTGTTTCGCTACTGGAAGGAGGGCCAGGTGTCATGGAAAGAATACAGGGATGCCGTTCGTGTTTGTAGGCAGAAAATTCGTGTGGCCAAAGCACACCTAGAGTTGAAGCTGGCTGTGTCTGAGAGAGAAAATAAAAAGGGCTTTTTCAGATATGTGAATGGAAAAAGGAGAACTAAAGAATACATAGGGCCGCTCCTTGATAGGGAAGGTCTCCTCACAGACAATGACATAGGCAAAGCAGAGACGTTTAACGCCTTCTTTGCCTCTGTCTTCAATGCCGATGATGGGCTTCGGGACCCAGGGTGCCCTGAGCTAGAGGACCGGGACGGTGGGGATGACAAACTCCCAGCCGACCCTGAACGTGTGCGGGATTTGCTACCACCTGGATCCCTACAAGTCCATGGGTCCGGATGGGATTCATCCCCGGGTGCTGAAAGAGCTGGCGGACGTCATCGCGGAACCTCTCTCAATTATTTTTCAACGATCCTGGGAATTTGGAGAGGTCCCGGTAGACTGGAAGCTGGCAAATGTTGTGCCGATTTACAAGAAGGGTCAGAAAGAAGACCCTAGCAATTACAGGCCTGTCAGTCTCACGTCAGTGCCTGGTAAAATCATGGAGAAGATGGTTCTCGAACTTATTGAGGCTCACCTGGGGGACAAAGCAGTCATTGGTCCCAGCCAGCATGGGTTTGTGAAGGGCAGGTCCTGCCTAACTAACCTGATTTCCTTTTATGATAAGATCACCCGTATGATGGACCAAGGGAAACCAGCTGATGTGATTTTTTTGGACTTCAGCAAGGCTTTTGACACGGTTTCCCATAGGATCCTACTGGACAAAATGTCCACCATACAGCTAAATAAAAACATCATACGATGGGTGAGCAATTGGCTGACGGGCAGGGCCCAAAGGGTTGTGGTAAATGGGGCTGCGTCAGGCTGGCGGGCGGTCACCAGTGGTGTCCCTCAAGGCTCCATTTTAGGGCCGGTACTTTTCAATATTTTTATAAACGATCTGGATGTAGGAATAGAAGGTATTTTGAGCAAGTTTGCTGATGACACCAAACTTGGAGGAGTTGTGGACTCGAATGAGGGTGGAAAGGCCTTGCAGAGGGATCTGGATAGGTTGGAGAGCTGGGCGATCACCAACCGCATGAAGTTCAATAAGAGCAAGTGCCGGGTCCTGCACCTGGGACGGGGAAACCCTGGCTGCACGTACAGACTGGGCGATGAGACGCTAGAGAGCAGCCCCGCAGAGAGGGATCTGGGGGTCGTGGTAGACAGCAAGATGAATATGAGCCAGCAGTGTGCCCTGGCGGCCAGGAGGGCCCACCGTGTCCTGGGGTGCATCAAGCACGGCATCGCTAGTCGGTCAAGGGAGGTGATTGTCCCGCTCTACTCTGCGCTGGTGCGGCCTCACCTCGAGTACTGTGTGCAGTTCTGGGCACCACAGTACAAAAAGGACATGAAACTGTTGGAGAGTGTACAGAGGAGGGCTACGAAGATGGTGAAAGGCCTGGAGGGGAAGACGTACGAGGAACGGCTGAGGTCACTGGGCCTGTTCAGCCTGGAGAAGAGGAGGCTGAGGGGAGACCTCATCACAGTCTACAACTTCCTTGTAAGGGGGTGTCGAGAGGCAGGAGACCTTTTCTCCATTAACACCAGTGACAGGACCCGCGGGAACGGGGTTAAGCTGAGGCAGGGGAAATTTAGGCTTGACATCAGGAGGGGGTTCTTCACAGAGAGGGTGGTTGCACACTGGAACAGGCTCCCCAGGGAAGTGGTCACTGCACTGAGCCTGTCTGAATTTAAGAAGAGATTGGACTGTGCACTTAGTCACATGGTCTGAACTTTTGGGTAGACCTGTGCGGTGCCAGGAGTTGGACTTGATGATCCTTATGGGTCCCTTCGAACTCGGGATATTCTGTGATTCTATGATCTCCCATCTCCCCCCAGACTAACCATCTCCCATCTCCCCCCAGACTAACCATCTCCCATCTCCCCCCAGACTAACCATCTCCCATCTCCCCCCAGACTAACCATCTCCCATCTCCCCCCAGACTAACCATCTCCCATCTCCCCCCAGACTAACCATCTCCCCCCAGACTAACCATCTCCCCCCAGACTAACCATCTCCCCCCAGACTAACCATCTCCCATCTCCCCCCAGACTAATTATGTCCCCCCATACTAATTATCTCCCCCCATACTAATTATCTTCTATCTCCCCCCATGGTAATTATCTTCTATCTCCCCTCAGACTAATTTTCTCCCCCCACACTAATTACCATCTATCTCCCCCCATACTAATTATCTCCCACCTCCCCCCAGACTAACCACCTCCCCCCAGACTAACCACCTCCCCCCAGACTAACCACCTCCCCCCAGACTAACCACCTCCCCCCAGACTAACCACCTCCCCCCAGACTAACCACCTCCCCCCAGACTAACCACCTCCCCCCAGACTAACCACCTCCCCCCAGACTAACCACCTCCCCCCAGACTAACCACCTCCCCCCAGACTAACCACCTCCCCCCAGACTAACCACCTCCCCCCAGACTAACCACCTCCCCCCAGACTAACCACCTCCCCCCAGACTAACCACCTCCCCCCAGACTAACCACCTCCCCCCAGACTAACCACCTCCCCCCAGACTAACCACCTCCCCCCAGACTAACCACCTCCCCCCAGACTAACCATCTCCCATCTCCCCCCTACTAACCATCTCCCATCTCCCCCCTACTAACCATCTCCCATCTCCCCCCTACTAACCATCTCCCATCTCCCCCCTACTAACCATCTCCCATCTCCCCCCTACTAATTATCTCCCCCCTACTAATTATCTCCCCCCATACTAATTATCATTTATCTCCCGCCATACTAATTATCTCCCCCCATGCTAATTATCTCCCATCTCCCCCCATGCTAATTATCTCCCATCTCCCCCCAGACTAATCATCTCCCCCCAGACTAATTACCATCTATCTCCCCCCACACTAATTATAAAATCTCCCCCATGTTCCCCCCAATGCTACCCCAAATCCCGAACACCCCCCAACGCCCCCAAATCCTCCCCAAATCCCTTCCAAGACCTGTGAAATCTGCCCCCCGACGCGCCCCCACCAACATCTGCCCCCCCGACACCGTGCCCCCCCAAAATCCGCACCCCCAAAATCCGCCCTCCCCAAAATCCGCCCCCCTGATGCGGCCCCCCAGAATCTGCCGCCGCAAAATACGTCCCCCCAACGCGCCCCCCCAAAATCTGCCTCCCCGACGCTCCCCCCAAAATCCGCCCCCCAAAATCCGCCTCCCCGACGCGCCCCCTCCAAAATACGTCCCCCCCCAAAATCTGACCCCCCGACGCCGCCTCCCCCCAAAATCTGATCCCAGACCCTTTGGAGCCCCCCCCGCGCCCCCCGCCCCCCACCCACCGGCGTTGATCTTCTCGGCAATCTGCTCCATGGTGAGCTTGCGGTCCGTCATGTGCTTGCGGTCGAGCTCGACGCGCAGCAGCCAGGGCGAGATGCGGCTGACGTCGAAGTCGGGCATCTCGTAGTAGACGTTGACCCACTCCTGGTCCTCGGCCACCACCGTGCTCTGCGGGTTGGGGTCGTAGTAGATGGCCGTGTTGGCCGTCACCTTGCGCAGCGTCGTGTGCTCCAGGCGGCACAGGATGTCCTGGGGGGGGACACGGAGTCAGTGGGGGGGCGGTGCGGGGACGCGGGGACAGTGCGGGGACAGGATGGGGACGTGGGGACAGGATGGGGACATGGGGATGGCACAGGGACGGTATGGGGACAGCACAAGATGGGAATACGGGGACAGCACGAGGACTCGGGTCGGTACAAAGAGAGGAGGATGTGGGACTGCGGGGCCACCACAGGCTGTAGGGACACAGCGGGGACATGAAGCCCCGGGGCCACCACAGGACCGCAAGGACATGAAGCCCCGGGGCCACCAGGAGGCCGTGCAGCCCCCCCGTGGGACCCCCACCTTGGCGCGCTCGGCATCGCGGGCACTCTGGCCCAGCAGGAAGACGGTGAGCGAGGGCGTCTTGGGCTTCTTGGAGATGTTGATGAGCTCCTTGAGGCGCGGCACGCCCAGCGTCACGTTCTTGGCCGACACGCCGGCGTAGTGGAAGGTGTTGAGGGTCATCTGCGTGGCCGGCTCGCCCAGAGACTGCGCCGCCAGCGCCCCCACCATCTCCCCGGGGTGCGCCTGCAGGGGGGGACACACGTCAGGGGACCCCGAAGCCGCCCCCGTGGTCCCTGATCCCATCCCCAGTCTGGTCCCGAAACCCCTCAGTCTGACCCCAACATGTCCCTGGGGAGATACGGGCGACCACAGGACCCCAAAACCACCCCGACTGTCCCCAGTCTGGTCCCAAATCCCCTGATCTGACCCCACCATCTCCCTGAGGTGCACCTGGGGAAATACAGGGGGCCCCAAAATCACTCTGTCCCTGATCTGTTCCCCAGTCTGGTCCCGAAACCCCAAGATCCAACCCCAGCATCTCCCTGGGGTGCACCCGGGGACATGTGGGGGACCATCGGGGACCCCAAAACCACCCTGTCCCCAATGTGGTCCCCAACCAGGTTCAACTTGGACTCGATCTCACCCAGCAGCCAGTTGAAGGCCTCCCCACTGAGCTGGAGCTCCCCAAAGACCCCCCAAAATCCCCCATCCTCACCCCAAAGACCCCCAAAACTCCCCCAAAACCCCCCAGAGATCCCTCTTTACCCCCCCCCACCCCAAGCCCCCCCACTCACGATGGTCTGGTTGAACTTGGGCTTGGTCTCTCCCAGCAGCCAGTCCAAGGCCTCCCCACTGAGCCAGAACTCCCCAAAGACCCCCTAAACCCCCTGTCCTCACCCCAAAGACCCCCCAAACCCCCCCGCTGAGCCATAACTCCCCAAAGACCCCCTAAACTCCCTGTCCTCACCCCAAAGACCCCCAAAACCTCTCCAAAACCCCCCCAAACCCCCCCACTCACGATGGCCTGGTTGAACTTGGACTCGATCTCGCCCATAGGCAGTCCAAGGCCTCCCCGCTGAGCCAGAACTCCCCAAAGACCCCCAGAACTCCCTGTCCTCACCCCAAAGACCCCCCAAACCTCTCCAAACCCCCCCCAAAGCCCCCCCAGCCCCCCACTCACGATGGCCTGGTTGAACTTGGACTCGATCTCGCCCAGCAGCCAGTCGAAGGCCTCCCCGCTCAGGCGGAACTCCTCCACCATGCGGCGGCTGCAGAGCGTGGAGCGCAGGTGGATGTTGAAGAGCAGCGTGGCGTTTTCCTGCGCCTGCCGGCTCAGCGGGTCCTCCCCGTTCACGATCACCAGCTTGCGGCTCAGCTCCTTCACCCCTGCCATAAAGCGGGGGGCAGCGGGGTGTAAGGCACCGCCCGGGGACCCACCCCCCCGCCACGAGGTCCCCAGCACCCTTTTGGGGGTCCCCAGGCACCCGGAGAGCTGCTGGGGGCTTCCCCTCGGCAGCTTCCCGGGGGTTGTTGGGGTTCAAGTGCCCCGTGTCTGGGCTGGGCGGGCCCCAGGCTGTTTTTTGGGGGGGGGCCTGAGGCCCCCCAAACCTTCCTGGGGGTCCCCTAAGTGTCCCAAGGTCTTCCGGGGGGGGGGCCTCAAGGTCCTTCTGCGTGTCCCAGTGCCCCAAAAGCTCCCTGGGGGTCCCCAGGTTGTTTCCTGGTAGTCTCTGAGTACCCCAAAATCTTCCTGGGGGTCCCCCAAGTGTCCCAAAACCTTCCTGGGGGCCCCCAGACTGTTTCCTGGGAGTCACCTCAGTTCCCAAAAACCTTCCTGGGGGTCCTCAAGCTTTTTCTGTGTGTCCCCAAGTGCCCCAAGACCTCCCTGGGGGTCCCCAGGTTGTTTCCTGGTAGTCTCTGAGTACCCCAAAATCTTCCTGGGGGTCCTCAAGGTCTTTATGTGCATCCCAAAGTGTCCCAAAACCTTCCTGGGGGTCCCACAAGCTCCTTCTGTGTGTCCCAAAATTCCCCCAAAACCTTCCTGAGCATCCCCAAGCTGATTCCTGGGGGTCTCCAAGTGCCCCAAAACCTCCCTGGGGGTCCCCAAGTGCCCCAAAACCTCCCTGGGGGTCACCTCAGTTCCCAAAAACCTTCCTGGGGGTCCTCAAGCTCCTTCTGTGTGCCCCAAAATTCCCCCAAAACCTTCCTGAGCGTCCCCAAGCTGATTCCTGGGAGTCTCCAAATGCCCCCAAACCTTCCTGGGGGTCCTCAAGCTCCTTCTGAGTGTCCCTAAATGCCCCGACAACTTCCTGGGGGTCCCCAAGTGCCCCCAAAACCTTCCTGGGGGTCCCCAGGCTGTTTCATGGGGGTCCCTGAGTACCCAGAAACCTTCCTGGGGGTCCTCAAGCGCCCCCAAACCCTCCTCCTGGGGGCCCCCAAGCTCCCTGTGATGGTCCCCGAATCCCCCAGCACCTCCCTGGGGACCGTGGGGGTCCCACAACCCCCCCAGCACACCCGTGGGGGCTCAGGGCCCCCCCACTCACCCTCCACCACCTTGACCGGGTGCAGGTCCGAGGGCAGGCGGGAGTTGATGTGGAAAATCTTCTGGGCGTTCCAGATCATGCGCAGGAGGTTACAGGGGAGCACCACCTGAAATGGGGGGGCAGCCCCCCAAAAACAGACATCAGCACCCCAAAAACCGTATCAGTGCCCCCCAAAACCAGGTATCAGCTCCCCCTCCCAAAAAACAGGGCCACAGGGATGCCTGAACCCCAAGAAGTGGGGCCCAGCCCCCTGAAATGGGGAGCCCAATTCCGGGGGACAGCTCCATCGAAGCTCCCCCCTGCAGGAGCACCCCAAAATCTGGGTACTGGCAGCTCAATGCCCCCAGTTTGGGGGAATTTTGGAACAGTAACCCCAAATCTGGGGGGCATGGAGAGGGTCAGCACCACCAGGGGCTTCCCCTTACCCCAAAATAAGGGGTGCTGGCTCCTCCGTGCCCCTAAAAGACGCAGATTGTGCCCAAAAAGGGGTGAGCACCCTAAAACGGGCGCTTAAAGTGCATGAAGGGTTCGTGGACTGTGGCTGCACCCCAAAAAGGGGACGAGGAGCAGGGGTGGAACAGTAACCCCAAATCAGGGGGGCACAGAGAGGGTCAGGCTCCACCTTACCCCAAAATAAGAGGTGCTGGCTCCCCAGTGCCCCTAAAACACACAGATTGTGCCCCAAAAGAGGCAAGCACCCTGAAACAGGTGCTTAAAGTGCACAAAGAGCTTGTGGCCTGCGGCTGAATCCCAAAAAGGGGACGAGGAGCAGGGGCAGCAACCCAAAACCTGAGAGGCAGGCAGCGGCCCCAAAAAGGGCCAGTGGCAGGGGTGAGGACAGGACCACGGGGCTGGGGGGCCGTGTGGGGTGCTGTGGGGCATAACGGGGTGCCGTGGGGTGCGATGGGGCGTAATGGGGTGCCGACCTTGCTGTCCCCCGTGGGGAAGATGACGCGCAGCACCTCGCGGTCCTCCCGCATCTTCTCGAACTCGCGCTCGAGCTCGTTCTGGATGTGCGCGTTGCTGAGGATGTCCTTGACCAGCTCCTCCTGCAGCGTCCGCCGCAGCGCCCGCTCGTTGGTGTAGTCGAACTTGAACCTGGTGCGGGGACGGGGAGCCCTCAGGGTGCGGGGTCACCCCCGCCCCGGGGTCCTGAGCCTGGGAAGGAGAGGCTTGGGGACCCCAAAATGTGCCCTGCTCTGAGGAAAAATGGCTTGGGAACCCCAAAATGTGCCCTGCTCTGAGGAAGAATGGTTTGGGAACCCCAAAATGGGCCCAACTCCAAGGAGGAGGAGATTTGAGACCCCAAAACATGCCCTTCTCTGGGGAGGGGCAGCTTGGGAACCCAAAAATGGGCCCAACTCCAGGGAAGAGGATATTTGAGACCCCAAAACGTGCCACCCTTCTCTGGGGAGGGGCAGCTTAGGAACCCCAAAATGGGCCCAACTCTACGGAAGGGCAGATTTGGGACCCCGAAACGTGCCCAAGGGGTGAGACCCCAACATGGTCCATGTCTGGGAAGGAGCGGCAGCTTTGGGACCCCAAAATGTGTCCTGTTCCAGGGAGGAGAATCTTGGGGACCCCAAAATGGACCCAACTGTGGGGAACAGGAGATTTGGGACCCCAAAATGTGCCCAGTTCCAGGGAGGAGCATCTTGGGGACCCTAAAATGGACCCAGTGGCAAGGAAGAAGAGATTTGGGACCCCAAAACATGCCCTTCTCTGGGGAGGGGCAGCTTGGGAACCCAAAAATGGGCCAAACTCAGTGGAAGAGCATCTTTGGGACCCCAAAACGTGCCCAGTTCCAGAAAAGAACATCTCGGGGACCCCAAAACGGACCCAACTGTGGGGAAGAAGAGATTTTGGACCCCAAAACGTGCCCTTCTCTAGGGAGGGGCAGCTTGGGAACCCCAAAATGGGCCAAACTCAAGAAAAGAACATCTTTGGGACCCCAAAATGCGTCCAGTTCAAGGGAGAAGCATCTTAGGGACTCCAGAACGGACCCAAAACTGCACAGAGGAGGAGATTTGAGACCCCAGAAGTTGGGGTGAGAGCTCACTTTTTCTCGAAGGCCTTGTTGGAGGGCTTGAGGGTGGCGAGGTTCTGGAACTCGACGCTCTCCCCGGCCAGCCCGTCCTCGCCGTAGCGCAGCTGCACCACCTGGTTGATGGAGTTGCGCACGGTGGCGTCGTACTTCACCATCACCGACTCCATCGACTTGATCAGGCGCCGCTGGATGTACCCTGCGGGGGGCCGGGGCACCGTCAGGACTGGGGGGGGATGGGGGGGAGCAGGGGGAGGGCTTGGGGGTCCCTGAGGGGCGTCTGGGGAGGGTTTGGGGGGGGTCCTGGGGAGTGTGGGGGTTCCTGGAGGACATCTGAGGAGAGTTTGGGGGTCCCTGAGGGACTCTAAGGGTCCCTAAGAACATTTGTGGAGGGCTTGGGGGTCCTTGAGGGGCATCTGGGGAGGGTTTGGGGGTCCTGGGGGACTTTGGGGGTCTCTGGAGAACATCTGAGGAGGGCTCGGGGTCCCCTGAAGGGTATATGGGGAAGGTTTGGTGGGGGTCTTGGGGGACTTTGGGGGTCCATGAAGATCTGGGGAGGGCTTGGGGGTCTTTAAGGGACTTCAGGAGTCCCTAAAGGACATCTGGGGAGGATTTGGGGGTAATGGGCTACTCTGACAGTCCCTGGAGGACATCTGGGGATGGTTTGAGGGTCCTGGGGGACATCTGGGGATAGTCTGGGGGGCCCTGACGGACTCTGGGATCCCCTGGGGGATATCTGGGGATTGTTTGGGTGGTCCTGAAGGATTTTGGGGATTGTTTGAGGGTCCTGGGGGACATCTGGGGATAGTTTGGGGGGCCCTGAAGGACTCTGGGGTCCCCTGGGGGATATCTGGGGATAGTTTGGGTGGTCCCGAAGGACTTTGTGGATTGTTTGAGGGTTCTGCAGGACATCTGGGGATAGTTGGGTGGCCCTGAAGGACGCTGGGGTCCCCTGGGGAGGGCTCGGGGGTGTCCCGGGGGGGCGCTGACCGGTCTCGGCCGTCTTGACGGCGGTGTCGATGAGCCCCTCGCGGCCGCCCATGGCGTGGAAGAAGAACTCGGTTGGGGTGAGGCCGGCCAGGTAGGAGTTCTCCACGAAGCCGCGGCTCTCGGGGCCGTAGTCGTCCTTGATGAAGTGGGGCAGCGTGCGGTGCTTGAAGCCGAAGGGGATGCGCTTGCCCTCCACGTTCTGCTGCCCCACCACCGCGATGACCTGCGGGGGGGAGGGTGGGATCGGTCAGGGGGGTCCAAAACAAGAGCCCCCAGACCCCCGAGATGCCTGGAGGGGTCCCAAAGGTACCTGGGAGGTGCTTTTGTACAAGCTCCTGGTGCCCACCGCCATAAAGCTTCCCATAAAGACCCCACAGAGGTCCGCAAAACCCCACAGAGGTCCTCCTGCCCACCTTGAGACCCCACAGAAGCCCCCGTACCTGGGAGATGTTAATCTTGGAGCCTTTGGCACCCAACACCACCACCACCTCCCATAAAGACCCCACAGAGGTGCCCCAAATCCCCCAGGAACCCTCAACAAACCCCACTGAGATCCTCCTGACCACCTCCAGACGCCACAGAAGCCCCCTGAGACCCCACAGAGCCCCCACATACCTGGGAAATGTTGATCTTGGAGCCCAGCACCACCACAACCTCCCATAAAGACCCCAAAGAGGCATACAAAAGCCCCCAGGAACCATCCCAACCCCCCCCGAAATCCTCCTGCCCACCTCCAGACCCCATAAAAGCCCCCGGAAGCACCCCCCCCGTACCTGGGAGATGTTGATCTTGGAGCCCTTGGCGCCCGACACCACCATGGACTTGAAGTTGTTGTACTCGGAGAGGGATTTCTGGGCGGAGGAGCCCGTCTTGTCGCGGGCATCGTTGAGGATGCGGTTCACCTGGTTCTCGAAGGTCTGCCGCAGCGTGTTGCCCGGCGTGGGCTCCAGCTCGTTGTTGTGCGCCTTCTCGATCACCTGCGACCCCACAATGTCAGCAGGGCACCCCAAAAACCCCGGGGAGCAGCCCCCAAAACACCCCCAAATCCCGAAGAAGCGACCCCCAAAACCCCCAGGGAGCGGCCCCAAAATATCCCCAAATCCCCACAGAGCAACCCCTAAAACGCCCCCAAAACCCCAGGGAGTGGCCCCCAAAACCCCAGGGAGCAGCCCCCCAAAACACCCCTAAAGCCCCAGGACGCGGCCCCCCAAAATGCCCAGGGAGCAGCCCCAAAATTGCACCCAAAGCCCCAGGGAGCGGCCCCCTAAATGCCTAGGGAGCAGCCCCAAAACACCCCCAAAACCCCAGGGGAGCAGCCCCCAAAAGCCCCGGGAGCTTCCCTAAAAGCCTCCCAAAAGCCCTAGGAGCCCCCCAAAAGTAGCAGGGGCCACCCCAGAGCCCCCCTGTGGCCATCCTAAAGCCTCAGGGGCCACCCCAAAACCCTCTGGGGGCCACCCTATAGCCTCAGAGGCAACCCCAAATCCCCTGAGGGCCACCCTACAGCCCCAGAAGCCCCCCAAAAACGCCCCCCACCTCGATGACATCCTGCTTGGCCTTCTTGATGGTGTTCTGGATGTCCTGGTACGTCTTCGCGTCCGCGATCGAGTCCCCGATGCCGATGGTGTGGCCTGGCGGTGGGAACGAGAGGGGGTCGGGGGGGGCGCTCCCCACCCCGGAGTGCACCCCCCCTAACTCCTGACCCCATAAGGGTGCAAAAACAAAGCCCCCAATGCCCAGAAATGCACCCAGCAGCCCCCGAAGCCCCCCAGCTCCCCGATTTCACTGCGAAACGCGGCTCCCACGAGGTCCCCGTGCCCCCAGGACCCCGTTTTGCCCCCCAAACGGGGACGTGACGCCCCCGCGCCCCACGCACCCTCGATGAGCAGCCAGTTGTTGATGACGGTCTGGATGTTGCTGTAGAAGAGGCGCGTGGTGTCGTGGCCCATCTCCAGGTAGGAGATGTGCACCAGCGAGCCCGCCGACGTGCCCAGCGACTTCTTGCACAGGATGCCCATGATCAGCTCCCCGTTCTCCACGATCACCTGCAAAGAGGGCGGGGGGCTTCAGGGGGGGGGCACACGACCCCTCCCCCCAGCACCCGGCACCCAGCACCCACCCAAAGGTGCTTCTGCGTTTCCCCCAAACCCCTCCGGATCCCTTTGCCCGGCCAGCGCTTCCCTACTGAAAACCTGGAGCCCCCCAGAGCCACCCCAAATGCCCACAACCTCCCCCCAGAGCCACCCCAAAAGCCCTCCAGATCTTCCCCATGTTCCCCCAACAACCCCAAAACCCCCCAGAGCCACCCCAAATCCCAACCTCTCCCCAGAGCCACCCCAAAAGCCCCCCAGACCTTCCCCACGTCCCCCCAACTACCCCAAACCCTCTATACTGTCCCCACAACCACCCTAAAGCACCCCAGAGCCACCCCCAAGCCCCCCAAGACCATCCCCACGTCCCTGGAACAACCCCATAGCCTCCCCAAAGCCCCCAGACTGTCCCCACAGCCACCCTAAAGCTGCCCCAAAAGCCCCCCAGACCATTCCTATGCCCCCCAACCACCCCAGAATCACCCCAAAGCTCCCCAGACCACCCCCACATCCCCCCAATCCGCCCAGACCACCCCCAGGTCCCCCCAGAACATCCCCCCAACCACCCCAAAGCCCCCCAGACTGTCCCCACCTCCCACCCAGCCCCCCCACAGCACCCATCGCCCACCCAAGTTTCGTACCCACAACCCCACAGAAGCCCCCTGCTCCTTTCACCCATCCCAAAACCACACCAAAAGCTCCCCAGGGGCTCTCGGAACCCCTGCAGCCCCCCCTCAACCTGCCCCAGAGCACCCAAGGGTGCCCCCAAGCCCCCACCTTGGTGTCCCCAGAAGCTCCCTGCTCCTTTCACCCACCCCAAAACCACCCCAAAACCACCCCAAAACCGCCTGGTTCCTTTCACCCACCCCAACCCCCACCCGGGGGCCTCTCCAACCCCCCGCAGCTCCCCCCCAACCTGCCCCAGAGCACCCAAGGGTGCCCCCAAGCCCCCACCTTGGTGTCCCCAGAAGCTCCCTGCTCCTTTCACCCACCCCAAAACCCCCCAGAACCCCCTGGTTCCTTTCACCCACCCCAAAACCCCCCCGGGGCCTCTCCAGCCCCTCGCAGCTCCCCCTCAACCCCCCCCGGAGCACCCAAGGGTGCCCCCAAGCCCCCACCTTGGTGTCCCCGGGGGAGATGTGCTTGTAGGGCCCGCTGTCCTCGT
>NW_028153731.1:0-161137 GCF_964211835.1 Anser anser
AAACCGTGTTTAACTTCCTCCATCCAGCCAAATGAATAAGTATTTTATGTTAAAGGACTAAGCATCTTTTTTTTTTTTTTTTTTTTTTTCTGGGTGGGGTGGGGGCTGTGGGAAGGGGGGGTCTTTTTTCTAGACCTTACAAAATAGATCATGGCAACGTTCTATTGTAAAATATGAAAACAGTTATCTTAAGAAACAAAGATGTATAGCAGCTAAGTGTAGTAACCAGTGAAAAGCGTTTTGCCAGTCGAACTTGAACCAAAAGAGATGGGAGAATTCTGCAGAAAGCAAATAAAGACAGGGAATCAGGGTGCCTGATGGAAAGCCAGCAAAAGAGTGAGCGCTTTTTTCATCTGCTGTAATAAAAATGATAAGAAAATCTGTTTAATATAAAACAAATTCAATTCAGATGATCAAGCTGGGGACTGGTCTGCGTGAGAATGATACAGAATCTGTGTTAGCTGTTTTAAAGAAAAAGTTAAATAAGTCTGGGTTGCTGTGATATCATTGACGCTGTCTGAAGAAAGTTATTGACCAGGAGGTTTCTTAAGTTTTTCACGGGTGTCTTAGGAGGAAAAGAAATGAAAAACGGAGGGAAGTGAGAGCAGGAAGGCTTATACAGTGTCGAAAAACTGAACATCCCGGGATAAATGCTTAGTTCTACGGAGAATGTATACTAATGCTTAGTTCTACCAGAGCAACTGGCCAAAAGGAAAAGGCTTTTTTTTTTTTTTTTTTTTTTTTTTTTTTCCAGTGCTCAAGATTGGAATTGGGGAAAAAATGATGGGAATCCATCCGTTTTTCTACTTACCCAATTTGCTTAGGCCCTTCTTAGGAAGGGACGTGCCGGAAAAATTGGATGCAAAAGTTTCTTTGGAACAAGGGAAAATGGAAATCAAAGTAACATCTTAAGCTCTGAAGTCTATCTATCCGCGGCGAGTCCAGAGAAAGCTCCAGATAGGACTCCCTGCAACTGTTGGTGCGCAAGTTAGGTGGAGCTATCCCCCTTGTGCCCGGCGTGGGTGCGCAGCGCCGAATAAACAGACCTGCTTTATAACCATTGTGAGGTTCTAGATAGAGTCTGACTTCCGCAAGTCAGTAGCTGACCAATGCTGTAGAGCTCAGAACAGATGTCATCAACAGACTTCAAGTGACTGATCAGGGAATTTGATTAGCTAATATGACTGATTAGCTCTAACTACCAGGACTAAAAGTTTGGTATTTCTGGAGAAGATCGTGTAGACGAAGGAGTGCTCAAATGATGATGTACTAGTTTTGAAGTCTACAAGTATATTCTACCAAACTTTTTAAGAATAAATTCCATGCTAGGCCAATTGTAATGAAATTTTTCTATTATTTCTACAAAGCTGTCTCAGTTTGAAACCTTGAGACAGTTCAGTGTTGGGTAGTCGTCTGTCTCAAAATGCTGAGAAGATGGGGCTGCATTCATTTGCAAACTGGCTGTCCTAAAGGCCTTAAACTTTGCATTATGTTGAGGCAGTGGTGATCTCAGCCTTCTTGTATTTCTCTGAGTAATGTAGCTCCCAAAAGAGATCCCAAGGTCCAGAAAAGACATGGAAATAATTGGTGGCTTGTAAGGAAAAATCACATTCCATCACACAGCACCACCAGAGCTGTCTGTAGAGTTTAGAAGTCAGCTGAAGTTATTTATGTTTCATCTGAAGGGAGTAAGAAAAGAGCAGTTAATATAAAAGAATGCATGTCTGACAATCATACAAGCGGATGGGAGCCTGTTTTATCTGGGTGTCCTGGTTCCAGTTAGGACAGAGTTAATTTTTCCTCATTCTAGCTGGTAGGGTGCTATGTTTTGGATTAGGATGAGAAGAGCGCTGATAACATGCTGATGTTTTAATTGTTGCAGAGCAGTGTTTACACCAGGCCAAGGACTTTTCGGCTTCTCGCTCTGTCCTGCCAGCGAGCAGGCTGGGGGTGCAGCAGGAGCTGGGAGGGGACAGACCCAGGACAGCTGACCCAAACTGGCCAAAGGGGTATTCCATACCATCTGACGTCATGCTGAACAATATATAGGGGTGGCTGGCCGGGGTGGGGGGCCGGCTGCTCGGGGAAAGGCTGGGCATCGGTCAGCGGGTGGTGAGCAATTGCATTGTGCATCACTTGTTTTCTTACACATTATTATTATTAATACTATTATCATTATCACTATTATTATTATTATTGTTATTATTATATTCCTGTCTTAATAAACTGTCTTTATCTCAACTCACCGGCTTCACTTTCCCGTTTCTCTCCCCCATCCCAGAGAGGGAGGGGGGAGGGTGAGCGAACGGCTGTGTGGTGTTTAGCTGCCAGCCGGGTTAAACCACAACACTGGGTCTGTGCATTTTGTATCTGTATGCTGTTGAGGAGATTGTCAGAATTCTGATTAGAGAATAAGGAACCTACAGAAAGTGCAGTACGCAAATGCTGGAGAGCACGGGTCAAAGTTTTACGCTTCCTGGGACTGCCTAGCATATTAAGAGGTCTAGGGAAGAAATGGCTGTGGTTCGACATTAATAGCACATTGACAAGTGTGATTTAAACCTATCCACATCTAAATCAGTCAGCCCTACTGAAATCTTCAAATACTTAAGAGGTAACCCGTAGCCAATGGTGTCAAAAAGTGCTGTGAGATTTGAGAAAGTAACCTGCATTTCTCTCCCATAACAGTTTTGTCCTTGTGTGAGAAGCGAGTGAGGGATTTTGCTGCCCTTGTGTCTTTTGTTTAACCTCTATCAGCACCACAGGTAGTAAACTGCCACTGTCTTAACTAAATGTTACGCCTTTGAGAAACAAATCAGATGGCAAATAATCTGTTAAGAGCTGACTGCCTTCTTCCCCCCAGACAGCTGAGATGCACCTCTTTTTCCCTCTCCCAAGCACTTGCTGCTTTGCACTTCCTTTTCTTTCATTGGAGAGTCAGATAAATCGGTTGCTTTGCACTAGTATATGTTCCTTGGAAAGCCGCTTAAACTCTCTTCAAACACTGCACTACCTATAAATTGATTGCTTCCTCTAAGTGGCGCTTCTGCTCTAGCCGGATCCTCTAAATCCCATTTTACTGCTTCTGCTTACTAAGCAGGTGAGAGAAACTTTCATAACCGGTGAGCAGAGAAGAAGGAGCTGTAGTTCTGTATAAAGGAAATGTTTGGAAGTTTTGAAGATGTTTCCCCTGCTCAGCTGCCATCCCTATGTTAATCAATTGCCTGATCTTTTGCATTACAGCAGAAGTCTTGATTCAGTTATTAAGGAAAGTTATTTCTGAAAATACTCAGCCCCCTCTGTGCATGCCAAACCTTTAATGGCACTGTGCAATACGCACATTGCAGTGATAAATCAGGTTGTGGAATGAATGGCAACATAAATATTTGGCTCCAGATCCAAAATGTCATTTATTTGGCCATTTTATTTAGGGTAGCACCCCCCGCCCCTCCCATTCCTTCCACCTCCCTTCCCTCCCCTCCCCTCCCCTACACTCCCCTCCCCTCCCCTCCCCCCCCCTTACACTCCCCTGCCCTACACTCCCCTCCCCTACACTCCCCAATACTCCCCTACGCTCCCCTCCCCTATACTCCTCTCCCCTACACTCCCCTCCCCTACAATACCCTCCCCTACACTCCCCTATATTCCCCTATACTACCCCTCCCTACACTCCTCTCCCCTACGCTCCCCTATACTCCCCTACACGGCCCTCCCCTCCCCTGCCCTCCCCTCCCCTGCCCTGCCCTGCCCTCCCCTCCCCTCCCCTCCCCTCCCCTTCCCTCCCCTTCCCTCCCCTCTTGTCCTCTCTTCTCCTCCTCTCCTCTCTTCTTCTCCTCTCTTCCCCTTTCTTTCACAAACTTGAATGCCGAAGAGGGAGAACCGTCACTTCAAATCACTTCAGTCATTCTCGTAGCTTATATCACTGCCTGATTCATGGGAATCCATCAGCGGTAATCATAAGCGTTGCAGCTGCTGGGTCACTAGTCAAGCAAGAGTCTCAAACTGGGAATCGCTGACTTCTTTCTGTGGCTCAGACAGGTGACTTTCAATTCCACCCTGCCTTGGACACGTCCTCTTGCTGTGTCCCCACCTACAGTGCAGTTTTGCTTAGAAGCAGAAGCACGGTTTTGAAGTAGTTCCACTACTTCCATTTTCAATGATTTAGCTTGGCTAGCCAAGTGGCTTCTGTAAATAGAACACAGTCAAGAGATTTTGGTTAGAAACAACTAACTGAGCAGTTCCTTTCCACATGGGCAATGAATGTTTACCCTTTCCTAATGGAGACTACAGTGTAAGAGATAATGACAGATCATTCAGAGAGCTTTGAAATAGCCCTTGGGGATGCTTAGTCCAGAGGACCAGAGTAAATCCGTCTAAAATACACCATGGAATCACTCTGAATTACTTCCTAACAGAAGCATGTCCTTACTATGTCTGCTATGGCTTCAGCTGGTTTCAGTGTTCTTCTTCACCTAATACTTCAATTAAGAGTTCTAAAGGAAGACGGAAAGATGGAGAAATATCTAAATCACGGATGAAAAGTGCTTTGAGAACGTTGGTCATTAGCCCCATAAAGCATCAAAGTGCTGTCCTCTGAAGCAAATGCTTTATTCTCTTGATATCGAAGGAGGTAAATAAATCCAATGTTGTAACATTAAGGATTGGTTAGAAAAGTAAACCTTGAAAACAAGTAAAGGAGAAGACCAAGTAAGCAATTGCAGTGCCTGTGGGGTAACTGCAGGGTTAGGCAAAGAACTATTGTGCAATGCAATCTTGTTATAAAAGAAGTATTATGTGAATTTTTACTGTTTTATTTCTTGAGTGTTCTATTTGAAAGGGAGTGAATCTATCAGGATTAGCTGTTTAGTTTAGAAATGTAATGAAAATTGGCTTCTCTTTCCTTTTGAGTTCACCCCTTTTTATAGGATTTTATAATCGAGTAAGTAGGTATTTTTTTAAAACAGGGTAAAAGCGGGTAATTATGTGCACAATTATTTTTAAAATACAGTAACAATAGCAAGGATGAGATGAAGGGTATTTATACACTATTATACTGTCACGGTATGTGCCGTACATTAGTAACAGTCAGAGGATTCATGTTAGTGAACAAAAGATGTCTTTAAATAAGTAAATAAATAATTAAATAAATATGCATATAGGTAGATAGATTGACAGATAGATAGACAGACAGACAGGCACCTAAGAAACTGCTGTGAAGCTTCTTGCTCTCTTTTCTAAAAGTTAAAGTGAATACAGCATCAGGGTGTGTTAGAAACATTACAAGCATTACCTTCAATCCACCACAGGTACACACGAGAGGTCAGTCTGCAGGTTGTGAAGGCAAAGAAACTGCTCTGGTTTGATGTGAAGAACCAAGACGTAAGTTGCTGTCAGAGAAAAGATGCTGTCAAAGTGCGTCACGTCTACGCTAGAGCATCTCTGCCAGCATCTGTAGTGCATCTATATGCACCTATAGTGGAGCATCTCTACTTATCCAGTCTGGGTGATCTTAGGAGCATTCTGAAGCCCCAGAGGAGGGTCTGTTTGTCTTTTTTGCTTTTATAGCCAGTGAAAATTCTTATAATTTTACACAGAGTGGATGAAAAACACTGAGTGTACTTCCAATCTTCACAGCTTCTAAGCAAGTGGAGATGAGGTTGCGGAATAAGCAAATAAAGTGTTGATCTGGAAGCAGCCTAAAGATTGTCTTTAACCAGGGCCTTGCATTCTTCATTTTTATACCATTACTTGCCTTCAAGTGCACGATCATGATTTTATTAACTTTCTACCACTACAGAAATGCACCTGAGTCTTTCACAAAACTTACGGGTGGTAATTGGAAATATTCATCAGCATTCTCTATTTCCTTCTTCATCTCAATTCTCTTCTGGCCTGTGAAGCTTTTCAGATCAGAGATGAAGATCAGCTATAATACAGAGTTTTGGAGACTGCAAAGGAAAAGAAGAATCATACTGAAAACTCTTTTCAGCCTCACGTGCAATCATCAAAGAAAAGAATACCAAAAGGATACTGCTTTATCACGGTAAGCATAAATTTGAGCATAGGTCTCCTATAAGTGAAGCGAGGTTAAACAGGTTCCAAAGAAGGTGAAGGAGCACACCCAAAATCATTTCCATAAAACCGTGGTTTCAAACAAATGGTTTAAAGATTTAGATTTTCTTACAGGTGAAGAATGAAAATATAAAATAAAACAAAATAAAAAATTACCAGGACATACAGTTTTCTTCTAGCTTGCTTTGCTTCATTCAGAATCTGAGTCTTGGGTCACAATCAGGGAGCAGCATTGTACAGAAATGCCAAAGCCTCCCCAAGCTTGTTATATCTTCATCAACAGGGCTTTGATACTGCTGCCTCCTCAGCAACATCGGCAATTTAGTAGGAAAGTTGGTGTCCACCAGGCCAAATTAGGAAGAGGAAATCCCTCTTGCCACAACTTCACACTCACAGCAGAGTTGGCAGGACAGAGCGATGGACAGAGAAGTATCTATGAGAGTGTTAGAAAACAGACTTTAGAACAGATTTCCATCAACCCAGGAAAAATTACTTGCTCATCCCTTCAAACTAAACTCTAAGTAGAAGGAGGTGATCCCAAGCTGCATTCCTGACATCTATGCTGCAAAGTCATCCAATGTGACATGTTACTATACCAGCCTGTTAGGAAGACAAACAAGAGTTTTGAGTTTATGATGTTTGCTTAGAATTAAGCTCAAAGCGTTAGTCCTTTGATATGTTTTTGTCTGCAAGTGTTTTCACTGTTTCCCAGACAATGTCTCCAGCAAGCTAGCTGCTTGTTTCATTTGGCCAGATATTTGGCCATATCTGGCCAGATATTTGCCTTCTTAGTCAATAACCAAATCTGTCAAGTTAAGAACATGTAATTAATGAGAAGGAAATCCTTTTATTTTGATCTGAGTTCACTTTTTTGTTTTTTGTTTTTTTTTGGTTTTTTCTTTCTAGACCAAGAATGAATCACGGAGAACCAGCAAAACTGAGGTGAAAAATGAAATGAAAAATGTTAAGGTCAGGCAGCTTGCTCACTGCAAGTGCTAATCTGGAAGCAGATGGAGTGCATCTTCATACACCACATCCTGAGACGCTCAACAGGTCAGCCCATTTGATGAAGTACATTGCTGTCCTGAATTTTAATGTGACAGGGGTACTTTTAAGTCTCTTGTTTATGCTTTAGTACTTGAGGCGTATGGCAGGAGCACAGCACACTCTTATTTGTCCACCCTTATTTGTTGATGGTGTGTAGGAAAAAGAGAACGTGCAGAGGCCCTCACCCATACATTGCATCTGTCACTCTGTGCAGCTACATCACTGAGCAAAAGTACCAAACGTAATGCTTGTGAAAGGACTTTACACAAACTACAGAATACTAAAACGAAGCATTCACAATAAAAACACATTTTTTGCCTCAGCCAAGCATCAAACCACTTACAGAAGGGCATGGGCCCTCTCTGTGCACCTCAAGGTGGGATCCACAAATCCTCACGTGGTTTCATCACATCCAGCACGCTTCTCTGTCCCTCCTAGCTAAACTTGCACAGAGGCAGCTGCTCCCAAATTGCCATGGTGACATCACTCAGTTCTGTTTCTGAAGTCATCACCGTAGGCGCCTTGCAATGACAACAGAACACTCTCTGTTGCTAATGCGTATGTCTCAGAAACAATTAGAGAAGTGCCACTATCCCCAAGTTGACTTGAATTAGAGTAGTTCAAAAATGATTCTCTGCTACCATACATCCGTGGAAGGTGTGGGATAAATCTTGTCCTTCAGCAAGGATTACAGACAAAAGGAGCTTGATTGTGATACGTTCCCCTTACTTCCAGAGCTGTTGACTTTTTATTTCCGTGTAAGAAAAAAGAAGGTGAACTCAACAATTCTCTTCCTCCGAGTTGGGAATATGAAATAAGCCCAATTATCCAGGAAGCCTTAAAAAGGAAACTATATTTTTCCTTGTTAAACACCTTGTTTCTTCTGAAAAATTTTCCAGTACTTTGCAGCTGCGGTGGTTTTAATCGGGTGGGCAGCCGAGTTCCACCACGGCCACTCTCTCACTCCCCTTCCTCAAAGAGAAAGGGGGAGCAAATGCGATGCAAAGGGCTCAAGGGTTGAGATAAGGACGGGGAGATAGCCCCCTGCCCCTGCTCCACGTGGGGTCCCTCCCACGGGATGCCGTCCTTCCCGAACTGAGCCTGCGGGGGCTGCCCGCAGGCAGCAGCTCTTCAAGAACAGCTCCCACATGGCTCCGTACCACGGGGTCCATCCATCCCCCAGGAGCAAACTGCTCCAGCACGGGTCCCCCACGGGTGGGCGGCAGCTCCCCCCAGCCCCCCTGCTCCTGCATGGGCTCCTGTCCACGGGCTGCAGCTCCGGCCCGGGGCCTGCTCCTGCGGGGGCTCTCCATGGGCCGCAGCCTCCTCCAGGCCACATCCACCTGCTCCACCGGGGGCTCCTCCACGGGGGGGCTGCAGCGTGGAGATCTGCTCCGTGTGGGACCCATGGGCTGCAGGGGGACAGCCTGCTCCACCAGGGGCCTCTTCTCATGCTGCAGGGGACTTCTGCTCTGGCACCCGGAGCACCTGTCCCCCTCCTTCTTCGCTGATGTAAGTGCCTGCAAGGCTGTTTCTCACTCCTCTCTCTCTCCCTGTGAAGCAGCCTTTTTTGTTATTTTTTTCCCACTTCCTTAAATATGCTCTCACAGAGGTGCAAACAACATAGGTTATTGGCTCGGCTCTGGTCAGCAGCAGGGCCTTTATCTGACATGGGGCAGCTTCTAGATTCTTCTTACAGAAGCCACCCCTATGGCCCCCTGCTACCAAAACCTTGCCACATAAACCCACCAGAGCAACCCTTTTGGTGAAGAAATTTTTCCTAATAACCAACCTAAACCTCCCCTGGCGCAACTTAAGGGTTTTTGCTCTTGTCTTGTCACGTGGGGCTTGGGAGAAGAGAACCATTCCCACCTCCCTGTGTTAGTAATAGAAGAAGAAATAATACAATATTGTTTAATATGTTACATTTGCGATGTACTGTTCCGAGGCTGCGCTTGGAAGATACAAAATATATGTGTAAGGGTAACATGAGAGAATGCACCGATTCATGATGAGTTGTAAGGCGGATTAGAAGAATGCTCAATTTGCAAGACATCTGGATAACTGGGGCTTCTTGGACTCTGGGAACTGGATCAAACCAACCTTGCGGTTTGGACTGAGACCAAGGGCTCAGAGAGCATGCGTGAGAAGGAAAGGTTAAAAAGTTCAACTCTGATGAAGACATCTTACTTCATCCCGACGACCACCCGGACGACCACCAGAGAGTAGTACGCAAGCGCAGAAGGACTGATAAGATAACTAGCATACGAAGCGAGGCTAGGTGGAGCTAGGAAATGAATATGCATAGATGAGTTGTGAAACCTAATGCATATGTAATATCTTAGGGGATAAAAGAGAACTAAGAGAACAAATCAGACGAAGTTAGATTTGGGCAGGCATGCCCCTAACTTTCGGCGCCTAATAAAGCACCTTCATATAATCACTCTGTGGATCATGTGTTTTCATGAACGCTAACATTTTGGCGACCCAGATGGGACCTCGTGTTCACTGCTGAGGCGGCTCGCGAACTGATCACGCTCCAGCCGGCACCGAGGAGTTTCTCGGGGAGCCATCGGCCGCGACCGACCCCCGCTGCTCACAACGTACCTCTGAAAGGGTAAGAAAAAGGTGCTTTCTGGTAATCGGTACCGATCTGGTCTGGGAGCCTGCCGGTCAGACGCGGCGAAAGCCACGGACGGTTGGGCTAGGGAATTCCCGTGGTAAGCCTAGGCGCCGTCCGTCAGACAGTCACGAAAGCGCTGCAGGTTCGGCATCAGTGGTCTGGTTTTGCTGCAGGCTCAGCATCTGGTTCGGTTCGGTAAAAGCTATAGCTGATAATGGAAAAACTTAAAAGTATTCTGGGCGGTAATGCTTCAGTACCGCGATCCTCCCCTTTGGGCTGTTTACTAGCACACTGGAAGGAGGGGTGTTTCGGGCAGGAGTTACGAAAGGGTAAACTGGTTGATTACTGTAATGTTTGGTGGCCACAGTATGAACTAGAAGATCAAGAAAGTTGGCCAGAAAACGGAACCTTACAGTACAATGCTATCTTACAATTAATGTTATTTTGTGAGCGAGAGTGCAAGGGGCCTCTCTGTGTGATTGCGTGATTGTGTTGTGAGTGAGACGCAGCATCGCTGCGAAGCGAGTGCGGAGTTCCGATCCGCGGTTCCGTATTCTCCGCGAGGGGAGCGGCCGGAGACGAACGAAGGGCATGACAGACCGAAAAGAAGTGCTGTTTTATCCAAATGTTGATTGGTGGTGCCCAATATACGGGACCGACGGTGCATCTTGTAATCCTATTTCGTTCTTAAATGTTTTGAGTGTGACAAGGAGGAAGGTGGGAGCATTATCTAAGTAACAGTTTAAAAGTTTCGGTATATTCGCGGTGGTGTTTGGTCGGTTTCCCAAGTATCAGGGGAGGGGGGCTGACTGATTATCAAAGCGGTAGAACGGAGAGTCACTTCTTTGGTGGTTCGGGCTTGAGCCCTGGGAATTTGGTAAGAAGGGGGAGAGCGAATTTATTTAGGCCTCAATACCTTTTAAACCCCCGTCTTGATGGATACACAGGAGTGATTCCTTGTTTTGTGTAGGCTTACTAACAAAGTGCATGAGAAAAATTAGCATTCGGCTTGAAATTCGGCCTTGCTGAAATGTAAATTTTGTGGAAAAGGTGGTATTGTTTGTCTAGAAGACGGAAGGCTGAGTGCTTCAGGTGTTTTTCCGAAGTCCTGTGGATTTATGATTGGAACGGGGCTCATTAATAATCTGAAATAGTGAAGTTTGTATGTGGAGTCTAATCCTAGAGAATTGGGACATTTGAGAAGATTAGGAAAACACAGTAAAAACCTGCAATAAAAAGGTTTGCGTGGAAATTGTAACAAGGGACAGTAATTAATATAAATAAATAAAAGGGAATGGGAAATCAAGGAAATGGGTAATATCCAAAACAAAGACGTTTTAAAGAAAGCCTCCTTGGGTGTATATTGGCACATTGCAAGGATATTGTCGGAACGGGGAGTGGGGGGGGCGCGGAAAGCAAGAGGATTTCCACTAAGTATTGCAATCAATGGTGGCCACTATATAAACTAAATGGCCACTTTATGGGTCAATCGACTATAACAGTGTCTTGCAATTAATGTTGTTTGTGAGGAGAGAAGGAAAATAGGATGAAATGTTGTATACTGGTATGTTGTTTCAGCATCTTGGAGGGAAAAGGTATGGAATTAAGTTGGCCCCTGACTGAGCCTTTGGTGTTGGCATTAGAAAAGTACAGGCTGGAGGAAGATAAAGGAAGTGTTAAAAGGGTTGTTGAAGGTGTTAAAGGTTGCGTGGCATGTAGTATTTAACAGAGCTCTTTGAAGTTGAATGAGCAGGGGAAGAGGATGTAGGAATGTTAATAGTTCCGCCTCAACCCGAGGCTGAGATCTCGAAATCACGGTGTGAGCCCTCTGGGGCAGAGGGACCATGATGGGTCCGGGAGAGATTTGTCATGGAAACAGAAAAGCAGCTAACTCTTAAAACAACCTGAGTTCATGTGTGAGCTCAGATTGCCAACGGGACCGCTCAGGGAACTTTCAACCATTGCATTCCCCTGACCGACCCCCCCCTCCCCACTGAGACCCTTACCACCCCGGAAATTATGTAAATACCAAAATCTGTTTAAATTAGGAATTGAGAATCTGTTCCAACAAGGTCCAAAAGAAAACCCTATGGAATTTTTGAATTTTTGGACCAACTTTGAAATGCAATGGAAAAAAAAAAAAGACAGAAAATTTGGACCTGGCTTCAGAAAACAAACAGAGGCAATTGGCTAGCCTCTTTCTAGGGCAATCGGCCCCTGATATCAGAAAGAATTTGTCTTAGGCTGCAGGATAAACTTACAACAGTCAGAAATGACGGGGACCTGGGGCATCTACCCTAGCAGGTCCACTAGTTGAAATAAAGCTAGGAAACGAAGAGAGAGGCTTGAATTTTTTGTTGTTGTTGGTTACAGGAGCTTCTTTCTCTGTGTTAATTAGTCTGTAAATGTAATAGGAACAACATATTCAGTGTTAAATAGTTTAAAAGGACGATTAGGAACTAAGACAACTACAATAATTGGAGCCACAGGGAAGGAGGAGGAACGGCCATTCTTACAACCCCTTGATTTGCGTTTTGGGGGTAAGGAACTAAACTATGATTTTTTGTATGTACCAGAATGCCCGATTCCACTCTTGGGACGAGATCTATTAGCTAAATTAGATGCAACAATAACCTTTGAGGATGGAGAATTAATAATGAAGGTACCTGAGTCCAAAGTAGGACAAATCCTAATGATCAAAGATAAACCCTTTGTTAATATTCCAAGAGAAGTAGAAAATGCAGTTATACCAACAGTATGGGAAACAGATGTACCAGGGAAGTCGAAACTGGCACAACTGGTAAAGGTGGAATTATAGGAAAGAGCCAAACCTGTTCGAATCAAACAATATCCACTTAAGATAGAAGCTAGGCAGGGGACAGTGAAAATTATTGACAAATTTCTCAAATATCAGATTTTGGAAGAATGTAAATCGGAATACAATACTCCAATTTTTCCAGTAAAGAAGCGGAATGGCGAATATAGATTGGTACGAGATCTTAGAGCAATAAATGAAATAACAACGGACATTTACCCGGTAGTGGCTAATCCTTACACATTGTTAACATCTGTGAGAGAGATATATAAATGGTTTACTGTGATAGATTTAAAGGATGCCTTCTTTTGCATACCTCTTGATAAAGATAGTAGAAAATTATTTGCCTTCAAATGGGAAAACATATTGAAGTTTTTGTACCACATATGGTAACAACTGTTTTAGAACAAAAGGGGGGCCACTGGTTATCACCCAGCCGAATGATGAAATATCAGGCAATACTAACTGAACAAGATGACGTAACCTTGAAAACGACTAACCTGTTAAATTCAGCAGTATTTCTAGGAACTGTTCCAGAAGAAGGACCGTTGGAACACAACTGTGTGGAAATAATTGAACATACCCATGCGAGCCGCGAGGATTTGAAGGATGTACCCCTTGAAAGGTATGACTGGGAACTTCTTACTGATGGTAGTAGTTTTGTGGAGAACGGAACACGATATGCAGGGTATGCAGTAACAACCCTGAAGACAGTGATCGAAGCAAAACCTTTACCACCTGGAACATCAGCACAGCGAGCGGAACTGATAGCCCTGACTCGAGCACTGGAACTGAGTAAAGGGAAGATGGTAAATATTTGGACAGATTCAAAGTATGCTTTTGGAGTAGTCCATGTTCATGGAGCATTATGGAAAGAAAGAGGGCTGTTGTCCTCACAAGGAGCCAATATAAGATATCAAGAGGAGGTGTTAAATTTGATAAATGCGGTACAAAAACCAAACCAAGTGGCTATTATGCACTGTAAAGCTCATCAAGGAGGAACCTCAAAAATATCAGAAGGGAATCGGCTGGCAGATCGAGCAGCTCGACAAATTGCTCGGGAGGTGTGGAATGTAATGGCTTTGGTACCACTCAAGGTAGGCCCCACTTGTCTTAATCTTCCCAAGGAACCAAGATATTCACCAGAGGATGAGAAATTAGCAAATCTCCTAAAGGCCCGAAAGAACTCTGATGGATGGTATGTAACTGCTATGGGCCAGGTAGTAATACCCCCCTTGGTGATGCGAGAAATACTTCAGATGAGACATAATGAATGTCACTGGGGTGCAGAGGCAATGGTAACATTTTTAAAACGTAGCATCATCTCTACACACATGTTAACAATGGCAAAATCAGTAATGTCAAAGTGTGAGATTTGTCTGAAAAATAATCCAGTAGCAAGAAAACATGCTGAAATGGGAAGAGTTAGAGTAGGAATAGAACCAGGAGATTACTGGCAAGTTGATTTTGTAGAGTTACCTAGGACCGGGGGATATAGGTATTTGTTAGTAGGGGTTGACACCTTTTCCGGATGGCCGGAAGCCCTTCCCTGTCGCACCAATCAAGCTAAAGAGACAGTAAAATGGTTACTGCGGGAAATCATTCCGAGGTTTGGGGTACCATTAGGAATATCCTCGGATAGGGGTCCGCACTTTGTTTCATCTGTGGTTAAAGACGTAAGTCGACTATTAGGAATTTCTTGGAATTTACATACTGCATGGAGACCCCAATCTAGGGGACAGGTAGAAAGGATGAACCAAACTCTAAAGGGACAGATCAGTAAAATCTGCCAGGAAGCCAAAATACAATGGCCACAAGCTTTCCCTATAGCTTTACTGAGAATAAGGATAAAGCCAAGGAGTGGAATGTCAGTAAGCCCATACGAGATAATGTATGGAAAGCCTTATGAATCCCCAGAACCAAATCCTAACATGCATATAACAGGGAACCAGGATGTTTATAATTATGTATTGTCTCTTGGTAAAACTTTAGCTCAACTTCAAAGTGTTCTGGTGTGGAAGCGACCGTTGGCACTGGAAAATCCTATCCACGACATTCAGCCAGGTG
This sequence comes from Anser anser, assembly GCF_964211835.1. Lineage (NCBI taxonomy): Eukaryota > Metazoa > Chordata > Aves > Anseriformes > Anatidae > Anser > Anser anser. Next base: position 14,625 of record NW_028153731.1, read on the forward strand.
ACCGAGTGTACATTAAAAACTGGAATGAAGAACCCCTGAGAGAACGGTGGGCCGGACCTTATCAAGTATTATTGACTACTTTTACAGCTGTAAAGGTAGAAGGGGTGGATGCTTGGATTCATTATACTCGGGTGAAAAAGGTTCCCGAATTTTGGTCAGTGCGAGCAATCGGAGATACAAAACTACAGATGAGGCGCGTATAACCATACGATGTTGGGGTTCTTAACAACAGTATCGATAACAGTAATTGTTTTGTGTAAATACCTTGTAATTGAGTTCCTAGAAATACCAGAAAAATATAAGAAAGAGGAAATATTCAGAGGAGAAAATGTTACTTTGGAATGTGGAATGCACAACGATAAACCAATAACAATTAGCTCTCTACAGGTGGTGTGGGGAAAAATAAATGACTCCAGACAGAGCCAGGAAATATACGTAGACACAACCAGGGACAATACAGGACTGAAGGCTGGATGGAAGGGGAAGGCGTACGTAAGTAAACCCATAGAATTGGGCCAACAACTGAGAGGAGCTACCACCTGAACCCTGTTTAGTGTTACTAAAGTCAACAAAGGAAACTACCGGTGCATGGTAACACGTGAAAATAGCACAGATTACGGGATAAGAGAAATATTGGTATATCTGAAATTGGATAAAGGAATATTGGTAGCCCACTGAAAAGGATCTAGAAGAAAAAGAGAGGGCCAGGTGCCATGGACACAAGTGGTACAGATCCCACACAGGCAACCATCAGAGAATTTACTGGTAGGATTGATTAAAGATTTTGCCATAATGAAAGGAACTGATAGAATTACTGCTTGTATGCCCATTCCAAAAGCAACAGGGGACCCGCTTGAGTGGGGTATAACCACCTCCCACTGCCCCAAGTAAAAGGAAATGAAACAATTCAATGTAAAGAAGTGAAAGTTTTAGAGAGGATAAATGTTACACAATACTACAGGAAACTGAGCCCCCCAACATCGAGGTCTGAATGTGAAAAGAAGAACTATCATTTCATAACGATAGGCAGATTTAAGAATGTGGGACAGTGTCATTACGACGAACTACGTGTAGTAGAAGGAGTTAGAGAAAAGATTGTTTGGGAATGTCAAGAGAAAAATAAGCCAAAAGGAATGAAAGGGTGGGATAGTGATTGGACAGTAAGTTTATTGCAGAAATTCCAGTATGGAGGGAATACATCATGGTGTATTAAATGGCAGGGAAAGCAGAATGGAACTGATCAGTTTTATACAGTAAGCCGGGTTGATAGGAGTGGTAGACAAGAGTCAACAAAGGTAGCTTGGTGGACTTGTGAGAAGAAATATACTTGCGACAGCAATAATGAAGATGTTGAGCACTTACTTCCGGTATTGATAGCTCTTAGGGCAGGATGTGCTTGCCGAGGAATTAAGTACAATTCGGAAAGAAATAGCCAGGCTAGTCAAGTCGCAGTGGATTGTAGCTATAGTACCATACAAAGTCCAGGACAATTTGTATGGGCAGCCAGTAATGGAACTTGGACTACACACCCACCGATAGATGGGGAAGTAAAAGAAATAACTCTAGGACTCCCTCCCCACACTGCGTCCAATATGGAAAAAGTCTCCTTTTAAGGGAAAGTTGGAAACCCTACAAATTAGTAGGGCAAAAAGAAGTTTAGAAGAAGGGGCAGATGAAGATATATGGCATGAACCCTCGGATGGAGTAAAATTCAATTGGGCATTAGAATCTCTATTTGCAAAGGTAGCTACTTATCGAAATAGGGAAATGATTTATAAACTTACAGGACAAGTGAGTAGGCGCACGAGAGCCACGAAAGAAGGCTTTAGAGACCTTAATATCCAACTACAAGCTACAGCTAAAATGGTGCTACAGAATCGATTAGCATTAGATACACTGTTATTAAAGGAACATGGAGTATGTGGATTTCTAAAAGATCGTATTGATCATTGCTGCATCCACATTCCAAATGTGACTATTGATGTAGAACATGACATAGAACAACTGGCTCGAGTGGAACAAGATGCAGAACAGGAAGAGAAAGATATGACAACAAGCTGGTTGGATAACATTTTTAGTGGATGGAATATTAGTAATTGGGTTAAGTCCTTACTGGAGACAATAATTATATTGGTGATTGTAGGGGTACTAATTTGGTTAACATTTATAATGCTGAAAAGTCTGGTTCTAAGGAAGACAACCTGGAACCGGACAGTGATGCAAACTATTGCTCGGCAAATGGAACCACATCCTCAATATCCTCCACCGGCATCTAACAACTTTGGATTTCAGAGAAAGAATCTGAGGAACCCAGGAGGTGAAATGGAATGAAAACCGAATAGACAAGATCAGTTTCAGATCAAGTGAACCCAACCAGAAGGGTGAACGTAACATAAAGCAGAAGTGGTGGACTTATGAAATGTTGTGACAATCCTAATCTTTGTAATTTCCTTGATTCTTAATGATGTAATTTTCCGTGATTATATTATTGGTGAGCACTGAGTGTAAAATATTTTAGTTAGTTAGTGAAAGCATTTGCCCTCCTCGAAAGGAGTGAAATGCTTTCAAAGGGGGGAAATGTTAGTAATAGAAGAAGAAATAATACAATATTGTTTAATATGTTACATTTGCGATGTACTGTTCCGAGGCTGCGCTTGGAAGATACAAAATATATGTGCAAGGGTAACATGAGAATGCACCAATTCATGCTGAGGAGTAAGGAGGATTAAAAGAACGCTCAGTTTGCAAGACATCTGGATAACTGGGGCCTCTTGGACCCTGGGAACTGGATCAAACCAACCTTGCGGTTTGGACTGAGACCGAGGGCTCAGAGAGCATGCGTGAAAAGGAAAGGTTAAAAAGTTCAACTCTGATGAAGACATCTTACTTCATCCCGACGACCACCCGGACGACCACCAGAGAGTAATACGCAAGCGCAGAAGGACTGATAAGATAACTAGCATACGAAGCAAGGCTAGGCGGAGCTAGGAAATGAATATGCATAGATGAGTTGTGAAACCTAATGCATATGTAATATCTTAGGGGATAAAAGAGAACTAAGAGAACAAATCAGACGAAGTTAGATTTGGGCAGGCATGCCCCTAACTTCCGGCGCCTAATAAAGCACCTTCATATAATCACTTTGTGGATTATGTGTCTTCATGAACGCTAACATCCCCAGCCTCAAAAACTGCATTGCCCACGACCCCCAGGCAGCTGACCCCCTCTGCAGTTGCAGCACAGGTGGAAATGGGCGCATGGCTGGAGAGATGCACCTCTGCTCTGCTGGAGCTCTGGCTGCAGAAGACATGCCCCATGCCTTGGACCCATGGGCGTGAGGGCAGAGGGTTTTCTGGGTGGGAGAGGAGGCAAGGGGGCATGTTCAGAGGAAGGGGTCTGCACTGAATGGAAAAAATATGGAGTTTTCTGATGAATTCTCCCTCTGACAAGATTTCTGATTAACTTTCCCCTCATTCCTTGATCATATCCCTGATGCCTGAAGGTTTTATTTCTGGGAGTTGTTTCCCTGTCTCATGTCTTATTCCTGTTTCTGCTCACAGCCTCAACCAAATCTGTGTGCAGTAATCGTTGCCCTTCAGAAACCTGCCTGTATGCAAGAGACTGCCTAGGTGCATGTGCATCTTTGCAGGTGCAAAAGGACCTGTCAGAAAGCCCTGCTGGGTTCAGCAAAGTTGATGCTGTCGCTTTCAATATGAAGAGGAGAGGCTGAAGGTACATTTGGGGCAGCTCACAAACATACTGATCCTCAGAGTTACAGTTCAGGAGTCTCAGCAATGTGCTCAAACTCACAGCTCCTCTTCCACTTCTTCCTGCTTCCCCTCCTGTCCAGTAGAGTAGGCAATTGAAAAGAGGGCAGAAAATCCCTATTTTGACCTTGTTTGCTTAGAAAAAATTGCTTGGGAAATGCCCTTGTCGTACAATGGAGCTGTGAGCAGGCTGCCCCAGGCAGCAGCCTCCCGCCAGCAGCAGGACCCTGCCCTGCCGGGGGGGCTCCTTCCACCCGCAGCTTCTCCGCGCAGCGCCCTGGGCAGCTCCCCGGGCAGGCTGAGTGCTGAGCCTGGCAGGCGGCAGAGGCCCTGCCCCGGCACACAGCCCCTGGGGCACAGCAGGGACCCTGCTCTGCACCACAGCCCCGGGCACCCCTGCCTGCACCCCAGGATTCACAGCCTGCAGCTGGCCTGCAACAAGGGAGCCCTCGGAGGCCTGCACGTTCACCCTGCAGCAGGGAACCTTAGCAATGGAGCTTGTGCTTCTCCACACTAAAGAAATACCAAGTGCAACCAGCCAGATCTTCTGTGGGAAGTTCTGGGTCTGGAAATCTTCCCTGATACTCCTGTGCACTGCACTGCAGAAGGAGGCTTACCCTGTTATGTGCTATGAAGATTTCTCCTCCTCTCAGCTCTCAGTATTCTCATATTCCACTCAGCCGGTAACCTCCCTCTCCCTTCTCTCCCCTACCCGTGCCAGCTGCAGGCAGTGCCCCCAGCCCTGCTGCGCTGGGCAGAGGAGCTGCTCCTGGGCAGAGCTGGCTCTCTGCAGCGCTGCCCGCTTGCCAGGAGCTCCCCTTGGGCCCAGGAGCCCGGCCCAGCTCAGCAGCAGAGGCCCAGCCCAAGGCCTCCCTTGCTCTGCCCCCCACCAGGCTCCCTGCCCATGGCCCTGGGGCTGCAGGGGAACCTGCTGGGAAACAGCCTGAAGGGATCCCTGGGGTTCCGTCCCTCACCTGGCACACACACTTCTTCACACCTGGGTCATTTCCCCTAGCAGAAAACCACTCCTCGAAAGGAGTGAAATGCTTTCAAAGGGGGGAAATGTTAGTAATAGAAGAAGAAATAATACAATATTGTTTAATATGTTACATTTGCGATGTACTGTTCCGAGGCTGCGCTTGGAAGAAAGGTGCAAGGGTACATATGAGATATGTGCAAGGGTAACATGAGAATGCACCAATTCATGATGAGGAGTAAGGAGGATTAAAAGAATGCTCAATTTGCAAGACATCTGGATAACTGGGGCTTCTTGGACCCTGGGAACTGGATCAAACCAACCTTGCGGTTTGGACTGAGACCAAGGGCTCAGAGAGCATGCGTGAGAAGGAAAGGTTAGAAAGTTCAACTCTGATAAGACATCTTACTTCATCCCGACGACCACCCGGACGACCACCAGAGAGTAGTACGCAAGCGCAGAAGGACTGATAAGATAACTAGCATACGAAGCGAGGCTAGGCGGAGTTAGGAAATGAATATGCATAGATGAGTTGTGAAACCTAATGCATATGTAGTATCTTAGGAGATAAAAGAGAACTAAGAGAACAAATCAAACGAAGTTAGATTTGGGCAGGCTTGCCCCTAACTTCCGGCGCCTAATAAAGCACCTTCATGTAATCACTTTGTGGATTATGTGTTTTCATGAACGCTAACAATAAGACATCTTACTTCATCCCGACGACCACCCGAGAGTAATACGCAAGCGCAGAAGGACTGATAAGATACGAAGCATACGAAGCGGGGCTAGGCGGAGCTAGGAAATGAATATGCATAGATGAGTTGTGAAACCTAATGCATATGTAATATTTTAGGAGATAAAAGAGAACTGAGTGAACAAATCGGACAAAGTTAGATTTGGGCAGGCTTGCCCCTAACTTGCGGCGCCTAATAAAGCACCTTCGTATAATCACTTTGTGGATTATGTGTTTTCATGAACGCTAACATGCCCACCTCCCTGCCCTCTGCCCAGCGCAGTCCAGCAGCTCAGGCTGGGCTGGCCCCAGGGCAGTGTCCGGAGCAGGCTGCTGCAGGGCTCTGGGCACTGCCACCACAGCCCCAGCCCCTCTGAAGGGCACAGCAGCTCCTGGGGGCACAGAGGGCTCAGCCCCACAGATGGGACATCCAAGGCACAAGACAGCCCCCGGGAGGCCCGCAGCCCCTCCGTGCCATCCCTGGGGGTCTTCAGGCAGCTCCTCCTGCCCCAGGGCCAGGGCAGCCGGGCCCAAGCTGCTGCAGCCAGAAAGGGTTTGCTGGTCCCGTTACTTCCTCATCAGCTGCGATCCGGTCTCAGACAAAGAAGAGGCTGTAGCTGCATTTAGTTTGCTTAAATATGCCGAGAGCCTGGGGATAGCTTCTGCCGAGAGGCAAAACCCCTCTCTCAACAGAAGGGACGAGGAACAAAGCCTTCATCCTGTTAGCCTGATCTCACAGTGATACCCAGGCACAAAGCTGCAACAAGTAGCATTCCAGGAGCATCCGGCCCTATTGCTTCTTGTGCAACTGAATGGCCGCCTTCCTGAGCCTGTCGGGCTTCTCGGGCGTTCGACACCGCAAAGAAAAGGGAAGACGAGGTGGTGAGGCACAGGGAGCGAGCAAAGGCAGGGGCGGGCAGGGGCGCCCCGGGCACACAGGCCAGGTCCCCCCCTCAGGCCCCGAGACGCCCCCAGCCCGCCCACGACTCCTAAGATGGCGGCGCCCGCCCTGCCTGGTCAGGCGGTTGCACGGTTGCCATGGCAGCGAGCCCCAGCCAGCCGGCAGGGGGTGGGGCTCCGTTTGCCTGGCGGCTCTGGCAGCCAATCGGAGCCCGGGCTGAGGAGAGGCGAGCCCTGAGGGAGGAGCGGGAGGGAGGAGCGGGAAGCACTGAGGGGAGGCAGAGGCTGTGAGGGGTGGCTCCCAGAGCCCCGGCAGCGTGAGGGCAGCCGCTGCCCGGCCCTGCGTCGTGCCGTGGCGTGTTGTGTACCTTGGGGCGGTTCCCCTGGCCTGGGGACAGGCCGTGGGCAGCCCCAGTCAGGGGGAGACTGGCCCTTTAGCCCCGGCTGGGGTCTCGGAGCTCTTCTCGAGGACTGTTTCCTGGGAGAGCCTCGACGGTTCCTGGGATGGCGGAACCTCAGGCAGCACCGAGCGATTCTCGGAGAGGACCCCGATCCCCGGCCTGAAGAGCCCCTGAGCGAAGACCGCTGCTTTTTAAGTACAAGGGCAGTCTTTCAGAAATTGTTGGCCCCTGCCCGTGAGACACCGTGGAAGCTGCGCAGGGCTGTGGTGCCCGACAGGTAGGTACCTATCAGGTCCAGCAGTGGTACCCTCTTCCCTTACAAATGGTCTAGTGAAGGAGGAGCATAATGCTGTGCGCTGGGGCAACAGAACATTTGCTAAAGCATTTAAAGAAGTCATTTATACGCAGGACTATGGTGGAGACTATTAGGTCGGTCACCAAAAGGTGTGACATATGTTGGAGAAATAATCCGATAAACATGCAAAACTCCACTGCTGAGGGGCAGGCGCCTGGAGAGTATTGGCAGATAGACTTTACCGGACTGCCTAGAAAAGGGGGGCTGAAGTATTTGTTAGTCAAATTTGTTAGGTGTGGCCTGCAGCTCCCACAGGCCTCTCAGGAATGTCCCAGGAATGCGTGCGTGGTGTTTTTCTGGGGTGCTTGTGTATGCCTGCATGTGTCATCGCCTGGGTGAGGTGCTTGCCAAGAGGTTGTGAGCTGGCTGGCCTGGAGCCTGAGGTGTCTTTTCCTTGCTTTCCAGGGACTGAGGCTATCTGGGATGCTGTATGCGACTACATTCCGAAAGAGCTGAAGCGGGATAAGGTGGGCCGGTGTCGTGGGCCCTGCATGAGGCAATCCCTGCCCGAGCAGCATGGCGGTGCACTGAGACTGCCCAGGGTGCCCGGAGCAGCTTCTTGGCCAGCTGGGAGAGAAACCAAGGCCAGATGTGCTCTGCCTCTCAGGTGTTTGGCACACCCTAGGGCTTCCCTCTTCCCTGCGGTCTGAGTGGGGAGGGCGAGCAGAGAGAGGGGGGAATATCCTGGGTCCGTGCCTAGGACAATTGCTGGGAATCAGTGCCAGGTCTAATCCGTGTGCTGGAAACCTCTGGGCGCTTCTCTAGCCAAGGGATGTTGGCAAATGCTGTGAGGGGGGAGACGAAAGAAACTGAGGATGCGGCTCTTTTGCAAAGCTTTCCAAAGTGCCCCACCTTGCCCCATTGTCCCTCAGGAGTGGGCAGGGCACAGAGCAGTGTCCCCCTGCTCTGACAGCCATCCCTTTTCCCGTCTCTCAAGAACTCCCTCATCGGCCTTTCTGTCTTTTCTGTGTGCAGGGCGTTTGGGTTGCGGGACTCGGGACCTTTGGTGTTGTCCGAGAGCAGTTCCATGGCAAAGAAGGGCTGCTCTTGGTTCGAAGACCTTTCTTCCAGCTGGACATCGATGAGTTGTGGCTGGAGGAGATCTACTGTCCCACTGAGCTCCTCCCTGGTGAGAAGGCAGCAGCCCCCCTCTTCCTGCCCCATGTCCGGAACGGTTTGTTCTCCCTGCTCTTTGGAAAGGCCTGGGAGAAGTAGAGGATTGTCTCCAACGGTCAGGGTACAGCTTGAGTTCCCCCAAAAGAAACCGTGCCCCAGGAGCTCTTTCTCTTAGCGACCCTTTCTCTGGGAACTTGTTCTGAATGTTGCAAGCAACTTGGGCTTGCCGTGTCGCTGAGGATGTTGCTTCTCCTTGCAGATGGTGTCAAGATTGAGCCGCTGAAGTACGTGCAGCTATCGCGAGCCACCTCCTTCCCGCTGCACGTGGCGAAGAACTGCGTGCAAGAGACCATCCTCTTGTACTGCTTCCTCGTGAGGAACAAGGAGCACGTCCCCTTTGCCGTCAGGGACATTGGAGTTCTGCCACGCGAAGATGGTTTTCTGTGCGTGAAGTCTTATCTAGACTGCGTCAAACGTCCGGAGAGCGCCGCGGGCCTGGTTGCACTGCTCCACAGCGTAAGTTGGTGAGGTTTTGGGGGCTACTTCCATTTCTTTGGGAATCCTAGCAAAGGGTGAGCAACCTGACTGCTATTGGCCAGCCCGGACATGGCAGGCCAGTCAAATGCCTTTCCCCACGCTTGCCCCCTTAGCTGCTCTCTCCACGAGCAAAGAGAGTTTCTTCTGAGCGTCTGGATGCTTGCCCCTGCAAAAAGCCTGGCAGTGTTACTGTACAGCCTCCATATTCTGCCATTCTTGTGCCCGTGCTGCCGCGATTCCCGTCAGAGAGAATTGCCTGCATGTGGAGGGGAATTTAGGCTACCTTCTGTGGTGCTGCGGGAAGACTGACAACAAACCCCATGCATGGACATGACGGAAAAGGGATGCCATGCCTTGTGCGACACCAGGAGGATTACTGCCAGCAAGCTGCAACGGGTAGGAGGCCAGCCTTCTTCAAGCCCGTGTCATCGTTTGTTTTCCAGGTTTCATCTGACTGTGAGGAGAAGGCCGGAGGCCAAAGTTTCCACCACCTCGCAGGAGGAAGCTGCAGGAGAGCGCAGGATCAGAAGAGGTAAGGGAACAGGTCCCTGCTGTCTGGGGGTGGTCCCTGTCCCGTGCTGGCTGACTTGAACCAGGTTAAAAGGCAGTGCCCACGCAGCTGCTCGGAAGAGCTTCCTCCTTTCCTAGTTTCAGAGTGCCATCCTGGCAACCTGCTGCAGAGGAGGAAGTAGCTTTCCCTCCCCATCCTGACAAGCTGGGAGCCAGGCACAAGGCAGCAAGATGTGGAGAAGAAGCCTTCTACCAGGTGAGACCCCTGGGGGAAAGGAGGAAGGAGCCCCTTGCAGCCACACTGGAGAGATGTCCCCTTTGGACCCACCAGCCGCAGGGTGGCTCCTGACACACGTCCCAGCGGAGGCCGCTCTCTCAACGGATGGCAAGCGTGCAGCACGTTTGCCTGAGACTGGCACACCAGCTTCATTTTCCAGCAGGGCCCCGATCCTTGGGGGAGCTGAACGCAGAGCCTTGTTGCAGAAGCTCTTCTCCCTTCAGGAGCCCCCCCACATTGCAGCAGAGCCCATCTTCTTGTCTGTGGGAGCAAACGTCCCCTGCCTTCATTCTAACATGTCTCACCGTGTCTTAGGATTGCCGTGGCCCCATCTCCCCTGCTGTTTCTTCCAGCCTAAGGAGCTGTGATACCAGATGGAAAAGTTTCTTTCAGGCATTTTTTTCAAACGCTATCCCAAACGTTGTGGCAGGCACAAGAGAGTGCTGAGGTAGGGAGATGGCATGACTGGCCTCCTTACCTGACGGCTTTCTCCAATGGCTCCGCTGGCTCCCCAGCGATAACCTGTTTTCCACCCATAAGCGCACCGTGTTTCAGGGCCACAGAGGAGAAGCTGAAGTAAAGCCCGGGTGGGCCATAATGGTGTCTCTCGGATCCTGTCCTTGCACAAGACACCGCTCCCCTCCTTCTTCCACCAAAAAGGGCCTGGATACGGGCATCCCGAGCCTTCCTGAAGGCAGGTGGTGCCACAGCTTCGCGTTTGGCTCTCTCTGTCTCCGCTGAAGTGAACACGGCCAGTCCAATATGCCCACTCGCTGCGGAAGTGCCGTCTGCTGCAGAGGCTGACGCAGCTTGCGAGCGCGGACTGGAGACCGAATTCCCCTGGGCTCATGCAGCCTCCTCCCGGCGTCTGTTTGCAGCGTGCTCCCCCCGTGTCCAGGCAGCTCCCCCGGGACGAAGAAGGCAGACAGGCAGGAAACAGCTCCTCAAGCCAAGTCCACCACCACTGCGCTCCCTGCTCCTGAAGCCTCCAGGAGAGCGCTGCAGGTACCTGCTCTGCCTTGCTGCAATGACTGTGCTGTTTGGGCCTGTACAAAAGCCTCTGTGTGGAGCGATCCCGAGCAGGTCCCTTGGGATGCGTTCGTCTTCACATTTGTTACCTCCTTCATCTCTTCCTCAGGAGACGGAAGGTGGCGTCCCGCACACCTTCCCTGCCTCTTACTGCCTCCCGTGTTGCCATGAGCCACTTCATTTTGACCAGGGGCCATGGAAAAGGAGCAAGGCCTTTCTGAGTCGTTGATGGCAGAGGGCTTTGGTCACCGCGGGCTGTTCAGCTGTGTTTGTCACGAGTTGAGGAGCCTGGCCTAGCTTCAGGGCCCCTCATCCTTGAGGGTCGAAGCACTGCTGACAGACCGGCTGAGGCGAGGGGGCAGGAGTGTGGGTTAGGCCTGAGGGACAGCTGAGACCAATCCTGTCTGCTGTTGTGTTTGTTTTGTTGTTTTTTTTGTTTTTTTTTTTTTTCCCTCCAGGATGTCTGGAACCTGTCTTCACAGTGGGACCAAACAGACAGCTCATGGCCCACGTACCAAAAGCTACAAGAGCAAGCCCAGGCAGCCATGGCTGCATGGGAAGCCTGGTCTGAGGGGGAGGACCAACAGATACCCCAGGTACTGGCAGTGATCAACACCGCTGAGAACAGCGGCGATCCTCTCTGCCCGGGCTCCGAGGGCGGCAGGTCCCAGGGTGGTGGGAGCAGGACGGGCACGAGGCCGCAGGTCAGGGCTTTTGCTGCTCCTCCCTGTGAGGGAGAGGTTGTCAGCAGAAAGTGAGGGATAAAAGCAGCAGCCAGACGTGGGCTGGCAGCGCTGAGTCGCCTGGTTCGCAGGTCCTGCTGCAGGGTCCTTTCAAGAGGTCCTCTGGGAAAGAGCAGCTGTACGTCCAGTCCTGTTTGATGAGAGGGACTTCTCCTTGCAGCGATTCAACAGCCAACATGCTCGGACTCCCCATCCTCCAGCCCAGCCCAGGAGCAAGGTCAGGAAGAGGTGGAGGAAGGCTGAGAACCCTGCCCCAGCAGAGGAGTTGGGAGCAGCAGGCAAGCTGGAGAGACTCCAGCCTGAGTAAGTGTGTGCCGGCTCCGTTCCCGTCGTGGGGCACTGGAGTAGCTCTTGAGTGATGTCAGGACATGTCCAGGAGCCTGGTCCCCGAGTCCTGGGGTTGCCTGTGACACCCTTTGATTCCTCCTAAAGCGGGCATGACCTTGGTTACCGCCAAGGCCTAAAACTCACCACAGGTTGAAAGGGTGGGTGCACGTGGCACCGCATGGGTGCAGGGTCTGGATTGTAATGGGTAAAGCCTTGTTTGTTCATTAAATATTGCTGATGGGAAGGTTTTCAATGGTTAACTGCTTATACCCCCAATGTCCTGTTGAAGGAAAAAAACAAGTATAGGAATTTCCTGTTAAGTTAACAATTGCAGTAGAAACCAGCTCCAAAAAAGGGCAAAATGGCATTCCCCCTCACATGAGAACACACATATCAGCAGCAAAGTCACGACCCCGACGCAGAGGAAGACAACGATCTTCATCCCCACGACCACCAGAGGACTGACAAAGACCCCGTAGCAACAGGCCTCGCAGTCGTAAGAAGACACCAGGATGTGCCACTAAACCCGGAACTACTAGGCTATAAATGGAGACTCTGGCGGGCTTAGGTGCGCGCCGTTGGCGGAGCAGGAGACTCCCCGGCCGCCCAGCGCTGTTTTACTTATCGCTGCTTGCTGAGTTGCTCAAATAAATAGAAATTCGATCTACCTTACCCACGATGTGTCGGGAATGATTTCTACCAAAACTAATGTATAACATGGATGAGGGGAGAGGCAGAAGGGGTGTCTGACAGAGGCTGAGGAATCCCGTTCTCCTGTTGTTGCAGCCGCCTTTCCCCACGAGCACTCCAAGTTTTGGAAAGGTTGGAGCCGCATCGCCATCAACAAAGTGTATTCAGAAATGTTGCGGAGGCAAACCGGCTGCGGCAAGAGCAGCAGCAGCAGCAGCTCCCCCGGTAAGTATCTCCAAAAAGGGATGGTGCTTCCCGCTGCTGCAAGGCCCATCCTTCCCCTGGGGGCAGCACTGGGAGAAAGAGGGCACGTCTCCGACACCCCTCCCGAGACGGACGCAGGCTTTGGAGACTCTGGAGACTTTGGGACTGGAGCTCCCTGACACCTGACGGGGAGCGGCTGGGCACCCAGAACAGGCTTTCCCATGTGGGATGTGAAAGTCCTGTCTGAAAACAGAGGGGTCCCCTGGATGGCTGCCTCTCCCCTTTCCAAAGCCGAGAGGCTGTCCTTCCTTTGGAGAGCGCTGACGCCAGGACACCTTGCCCTGAGGGGGAATACCTGTGCAGAATACCCAGGGTCCTCCGCTCCACCTGACCCAGCCCCAGGCTGGTGAGCTGCACCCCTGGGGACCCTGTCGTGAGCTCGGGCACGAGGCATCTGTCTCACTTCTCGGCAGCCTTGAAGCTTCCTGGGAAGCAGACCCCTACGTGCACGGCCCGAGCTAAGCCTGCAGTATTTCTCTGTGTTCAGCCTGTACACAACCTGCTCATCCTCTTTTTTCTTTTGACTCCCTAGCGCTAGATGCTGGTACCGCAGTGGAGGGGAAGGTGCTGGGAATGGCGACGGCGGCAGCAGCGGAGCTCTGAGCAAAGGGGCTGGGAAGCTCTCCCGCTTTCCACCCCTGAATGGAAAATAAAGAGCACCGGGGCTCTTCCCAAACAGACTGCTTGTGTCACTTCATCCACCCTAGACTTGAGTACGCATAAGCTGGATCTCTGCTTTGAAAGAGGAATGTGGGTTGAAAGGAGAGCTCTTTCCAAGGCTCCCATTGCTATGCCTGCGCTGTCTTAAGTGTGGCTTCCCGTCATGATGCTCATCGCTGCCAGTTGCGCGCATTTCCAGTGCGGAAGTCTGTGTCTCAGCCCACGTCCCCATAGCTCCCTCCTAGCTAGGGGAGCTCCGTGGCAGACCTGGAGGGGAGGCCCATGGGGACGAGGAGCAGGCAGAGGCATGGGGAATCTGAGGGCATGTGAAAGGACTCTCAGGGCCAGGTGTGCGGGTGTGTATGTGCTTGTGAACCCCGAGAGTGCCGTGTGTGTGCCTGCAGCAGTGACCTGCTGTCTCTGCCAGCCCCAGGGCAGGAGGGGACTCGGCTGTCTGTGCCTGTGTGTTACGTGAGGCCTGTGTGTGGGTGCTGTTGCAAGCAGCGCCTTGTCTGTGGTTGTCTGTGTGGCCGGCTGTATCAGTGTCCTCCCTGAGTGTCCCTGGCACAGGTGCTCAGCTTCGTTACTGCTTGAACCTGCAAAGGGGAAACTGGCGGCGGTGTCCCTGAGCCTGGGCGCAGACCGGCCTGGGCGGAGACCAACCCCCTGGGCTGGGGACCCTGGGCACTGGGCTGGGTTCCAGCGGCCGTGCAGGACCATGCTGGGTGGTATCGGTCTGTACTGGATCATGAAGAATGCTATCAGAGCAATCCTGGCTTCACTCCATTGTTTTAGTTATTGCTGAGAAGGGCTTGCACAGTTTTAAGGCCTTTTCCGTTTTTTTTTTTATTTTTTTTTTCACATTGCCCTGCCAGTGAGGAGGCTGTGGTTGCAAAAAAGCTGGGAGGCAACACAGCCAGGACATCTGAGGCAAACTGGCCAAAGGGCTATTCCCTAGCATATAGAATCATAGACCGGTTTGGGATGGAAGGAATCTTAAAGATCATCAAGTTCCAACCCCCCTGCCATGGGCAGGAACACCTCCCACCAGACGAGGTTGCTCAATGCCCCATCTGTCCTAGCCTTGGACACTTCCAGGAATGGGGCATCCACAGCTTCTTTGGGCGACCTCTTCCAGTGTCTCCTCACCCTCACAGTAAAAATCTCTTCCTTACCTGAGTCTATCCTCAGCCTGTCTTCATAGGAGAGGTACTCCATACCTCTGATGATCATTTTTGTGGCTCTGCTCTGGACCAAGTGCAGGTCCGGGTCTCTCTTGTGCTGGGAGCCCTGCTATTCCATCCCCCGGACTCTGGAGGGCAGAGCAGAGGGGGAGAATCACCTCTCTCGCCCTGCTGGCCACTCTGCTTTTGATGCAGCCCAGGATACAGTTGGATTTCTGGGTTGCAAGTGCATATTGCTGGCTCCTGTTGAGCTTCTCATCGACCAGTACCCCCACGTCCTTCTCCACAGGGCTGCTTTCAAGGTATTTCTCACCTAGTCTGTACTGGTGTTTCAGAGAGCCCCTCTGCTCATGCATTAGATTGGGAGGCTGGGCATCTGGTTTGGATTGTTGGAAGCCCTAACTTCAAGAAGAATTCAAATGGAGCGTTGGACATGTAGAACAGTAAAGAGGCATTTTCTCCTGCTTCTGTGGTAGGCAATGGGCATAGCTGAAACACATCTGAAACAAAACTATTACCAGCTCGTACCGTTCCAGACAGACCCTTGATGATATATGGGTCAACCCCTGTGCTGCCAATTGTACAGACCTCCGAGTATTATTTTTTCAAAGGCAGTTAAACTTAATAAGCAATGACTTTTACTGGAACACTGAAGAAAGTCTATTCATCGAAGGCTGCATCTATATTAGGTGTGGAGATGGAGCAAGAATGTAGTTTTGCAACAAATGAATATTACAGCAAGGAGTATTTGTTATTGGTGCTCTGTGAGTGAATGAATGAAGTGGCCCTGTGGCTGCCACACCTTCTGTGATGATGGTAGCAAGGGAGACCCATGTTCCTGCTGGAGCTCTTTCTAGACTGTGAATTTATCCAAACTGTGTTGTGTTCCCTTGGAGGTATAGCAACAAGCAATGTAGTCCAATTGGAGAAGATCAGTAGATCAAAGCAGCTAAGGCTAAAGGCCTTACATATTCATCATGTGGTTCCAGCATCTAGGAGCTTTGGACTAGATTCGTTTGGAGCCATTGGACAAAAACGCCTGCAAACTTTGATTCAAATCTATCCGAAGAACAGGTGATTAGTTTGGGTTTTTATATCCCCTTTCGGGGTTGCAATACATTGATCTTGCACCTGAAACAGATCTTTAATTTCTGTTTCTTTAGAGAGAACATTCATTCATGTAGCACTAATCCTCTGTGAAACTGCAACTGGATGGAGTAAATGTGATTACTGGAGTTTTATTGTAAAACTACATTCTTGCTCCATCCCAGCATCTAACAGAGATGCAGCCTTTGAGGAATAGATTTTCCTTAGTGTTCTAAGAAGAGCTGCATCCGAAGGAACTGGGGTTCTCCTAGGACCACTACAGAAATACTTCTGCTCTCCATAGCTTGTCCAGCACGGGTAGTGTTGGTCAGAGCACAGTTGCCTCTGACACTTGGTGCATGACACTTAAGATAGACTCACAGTTGACACTGAGGTCAATCTGAAAATGAGAATCATGTTGGAGATGAGAAGAAGGTGACAGAGATGTACTTAGGGTAAATGAGTAATTTCTGTGCCCGTTTCCTCCAAGCTGAATAAGAACAAAGTGAATTAATTTGACAGTTGTCAGTAACTTAGATCACGATAGATTTTATTTCCTAATTGTTCTGACAGTACATTCTCGTGTCCGCTGTGGGTCTGTTCCGCTTCCTAGAGCAGGCAAGCTGGATTCTGCATTTGTCAGCAGAATTTTACATAAACTTTTCCTGAGTGCAGTCTACATGGATAGAATATAAACCGTGTTTAACTTCCTCCATCCAGCCAAATGAATAAGTATTTTATGTTAAAGGACTAAGCATCTTTTTTTTTTTTTTTTTTTTTTTCTGGGTGGGGTGGGGGCTGTGGGAAGGGGGGGTCTTTTTTCTAGACCTTACAAAATAGATCATGGCAACGTTCTATTGTAAAATATGAAAACAGTTATCTTAAGAAACAAAGATGTATAGCAGCTAAGTGTAGTAACCAGTGAAAAGCGTTTTGCCAGTCGAACTTGAACCAAAAGAGATGGGAGAATTCTGCAGAAAGCAAATAAAGACAGGGAATCAGGGTGCCTGATGGAAAGCCAGCAAAAGAGTGAGCGCTTTTTTCATCTGCTGTAATAAAAATGATAAGAAAATCTGTTTAATATAAAACAAATTCAATTCAGATGATCAAGCTGGGGACTGGTCTGCGTGAGAATGATACAGAATCTGTGTTAGCTGTTTTAAAGAAAAAGTTAAATAAGTCTGGGTTGCTGTGATATCATTGACGCTGTCTGAAGAAAGTTATTGACCAGGAGGTTTCTTAAGTTTTTCACGGGTGTCTTAGGAGGAAAAGAAATGAAAAACGGAGGGAAGTGAGAGCAGGAAGGCTTATACAGTGTCGAAAAACTGAACATCCCGGGATAAATGCTTAGTTCTACGGAGAATGTATACTAATGCTTAGTTCTACCAGAGCAACTGGCCAAAAGGAAAAGGCTTTTTTTTTTTTTTTTTTTTTTTTTTTTTTTTTTTTTTCCAGTGCTCAAGATTGGAATTGGGGAAAAAATGATGGGAATCCATCCGTTTTTCTACTTACCCAATTTGCTTAGGCCCTTCTTAGGAAGGGACGTGCCGGAAAAATTGGATGCAAAAGTTTCTTTGGAACAAGGGAAAATGGAAATCAAAGTAACATCTTAAGCTCTGAAGTCTATCTATCCGCGGCGAGTCCAGAGAAAGCTCCAGATAGGACTCCCTGCAACTGTTGGTGCGCAAGTTAGGTGGAGCTATCCCCCTTGTGCCCGGCGTGGGTGCGCAGCGCCGAATAAACAGACCTGCTTTATAACCATTGTGAGGTTCTAGATAGAGTCTGACTTCCGCAAGTCAGTAGCTGACCAATGCTGTAGAGCTCAGAACAGATGTCATCAACAGACTTCAAGTGACTGATCAGGGAATTTGATTAGCTAATATGACTGATTAGCTCTAACTACCAGGACTAAAAGTTTGGTATTTCTGGAGAAGATCGTGTAGACGAAGGAGTGCTCAAATGATGATGTACTAGTTTTGAAGTCTACAAGTATATTCTACCAAACTTTTTAAGAATAAATTCCATGCTAGGCCAATTGTAATGAAATTTTTCTATTATTTCTACAAAGCTGTCTCAGTTTGAAACCTTGAGACAGTTCAGTGTTGGGTAGTCATCTGTCTCAAAATGCTGAGAAGATGGGGCTGCATTCATTTGCAAACTGGCTGTCCTAAAGGCCTTAAACTTTGCATTATGTTGAGGCAGTGGTGATCTCAGCCTTCTTGTATTTCTCTGAGTAATGTAGCTCCCAAAAGAGATCCCAAGGTCCAGAAAAGACATGGAAATAATTGGTGGCTTGTAAGGAAAAATCACATTCCATCACACAGCACCACCAGAGCTGTCTGTAGAGTTTAGAAGTCAGCTGAAGTTATTTATGTTTCATCTGAAGGGAGTAAGAAAAGAGCAGTTAATATAAAAGAATGCATGTCTGACAATCATACAAGCGGATGGGAGCCTGTTTTATCTGGGTGTCCTGGTTCCAGTTAGGACAGAGTTAATTTTTCCTCATTCTAGCTGGTAGGGTGCTATGTTTTGGATTAGGATGAGAAGAGCGCTGATAACATGCTGATGTTTTAATTGTTGCAGAGCAGTGTTTACACCAGGCCAAGGACTTTTCGGCTTCTCGCTCTGTCCTGCCAGCGAGCAGGCTGGGGGTGCAGCAGGAGCTGGGAGGGGACAGAGCCAGGACAGCTGACCCAAACTGGCCAAAGGGGTATTCCATACCATCTGACGTCATGCTGAACAATATATAGGGGTGGCTGGCCGGGGTGGGGGGCCGGCTGCTCGGGGAAAGGCTGGGCATCGGTCAGCGGGTGGTGAGCAATTGCATTGTGCATCACTTGTTTTCTTACACATTATTATTATTAATACTATTATCATTATCACTATTATTATTATTATTGTTATTATTATATTCCTGTCTTAATAAACTGTCTTTATCTCAACTCACCGGCTTCACTTTCCCGTTTCTCTCCCCCATCCCAGAGAGGGAGGGGGGAGGGTGAGCGAACGGCTGTGTGGTGTTTAGCTGCCAGCCGGGTTAAACCACAACACTGGGTCTGTGCATTTTGTATCTGTATGCTGTTGAGGAGATTGTCAGAATTCTGATTAGAGAATAAGGAACCTACAGAAAGTGCAGTACGCAAATGCTGGAGAGCACGGGTCAAAGTTTTACGCTTCCTGGGACTGCCTAGCATATTAAGAGGTCTAGGGAAGAAATGGCTGTGGTTCGACATTAATAGCACATTGACAAGTGTGATTTAAACCTATCCACATCTAAATCAGTCAGCCCTACTGAAATCTTCAAATACTTAAGAGGTAACCCGTAGCCAATGGTGTCAAAAAGTGCTGTGAGATTTGAGAAAGTAACCTGCATTTCTCTCCCATAACAGTTTTGTCCTTGTGTGAGAAGCGAGTGAGGGATTTTGCTGCCCTTGTGTCTTTTGTTTAACCTCTATCAGCACCACAGGTAGTAAACTGCCACTGTCTTAACTAAATGTTACGCCTTTGAGAAACAAATCAGATGGCAAATAATCTGTTAAGAGCTGACTGCCTTCTTCCCCCCAGACAGCTGAGATGCACCTCTTTTTCCCTCTCCCAAGCACTTGCTGCTTTGCACTTCCTTTTCTTTCATTGGAGAGTCAGATAAATCGGTTGCTTTGCACTAGTATATGTTCCTTGGAAAGCCGCTTAAACTCTCTTCAAACACTGCACTACCTATAAATTGATTGCTTCCTCTAAGTGGCGCTTCTGCTCTAGCCGGATCCTCTAAATCCCATTTTACTGCTTCTGCTTACTAAGCAGGTGAGAGAAACTTTCATAACCGGTGAGCAGAGAAGAAGGAGCTGTAGTTCTGTATAAAGGAAATGTTTGGAAGTTTTGAAGATGTTTCCCCTGCTCAGCTGCCATCCCTATGTTAATCAATTGCCTGATCTTTTGCATTACAGCAGAAGTCTTGATTCAGTTATTAAGGAAAGTTATTTCTGAAAATACTCAGCCCCCTCTGTGCATGCCAAACCTTTAATGGCACTGTGCAATACGCACATTGCAGTGATAAATCAGGTTGTGGAATGAATGGCAACATAAATATTTGGCTCCAGATCCAAAATGTCATTTATTTGGCCATTTTATTTAGGGTAGCACCCCCCGCCCCTCCCATTCCTTCCACCTCCCTTCCCTCCCCTCCCCTCCCCTCCCCCCCCCTTACACTCCCCTGCCCTACACTCCCCTCCCCTACACTCCCCAATACTCCCCTACGCTCCCCTCCCCTATACTCCTCTCCCCTACACTCCCCTCCCCTACAATACCCTCCCCTACACTCCCCTATATTCCCCTATACTACCCCTCCCTACACTCCTCTCCCCTATGCTCCCCTATACTCCCCTACACGGCCCTCCCCTCCCCTGCCCTGCCCTCCCCTCCCCTCCCCTGCCCTGCCCTGCCCTGCCCTGCCCTGCCCTCCCCTCCCCTCCCCTGCCCTCCCCTTCCCTCCCCTCTTGTCCTCTCTTCTCCTCCTCTCCTCTCTTCTTCTCCTCTCTTCCCCTTTCTTTCACAAACTTGAATGCCGAAGAGGGAGAACCGTCACTTCAAATCGCTTCAGTCATTCTCGTAGCTTATATCACTGCCTGATTCATGGGAATCCATCAGCGGTAATCATTAGCGTTGCAGCTGCTGGGTCACTAGTCAAGCAAGAGTCTCAAACTGGGAATCGCTGACTTCTTTCTGTGGCTCAGACAGGTGACTTTCAATTCCACCCTGCCTTGGACACGTCCTCTTGCTGTGTCCCCACCTACAGTGCAGTTTTGCTTAGAAGCAGAAGCACGGTTTTGAAGTAGTTCCACTACTTCCATTTTCAATGATTTAGCTTGGCTAGCCAAGTGGCTTCTGTAAATAGAACACAATCAAGAGATTTTGGTTAGAAACGACTAACTGAGCAGTTCCTTTCCACATGGGCAATGAATGTTTACCCTTTCCTAATGGAGACTACAGTGTAGGAGATAATGACAGATCATTCAGAGAGCTTTGAAATAGCCCTTGGGGATGCTTAGTCCAGAGGACCAGAGTAAATCCGTCTAAAATACACCATGGAATCACTCTGAGTTACTTCCTAACAGAAGCATGTCCTTACTATGTCTGCTATGGCTTCAGCTGGTTTCAGTGTTCTTCTTCACCTAATACTTCAATTAAGAGTTCTAAAGGAAGACGGAAAGATGGAGAAATATCTAAATCACGGATGAAAAGTGCTTTGAGAACGTTGGCCATTAGCCCCATAAAGCATCAAAGTGCTGTCCTCTGAAGCAAATGCTTTATTCTCTTGATATCGAAGGAGGTAAATAAATCCAATGTTGTAACATTAAGGATTGGTTAGAAAAGTAAACCTTGAAAACAAGTAAAGGAGAAGACCAAGTAAGCAATTGCAGTGCCTGTGGGGTAACTGCAGGGTTAGGCAAAGAACTATTGTGCAATGCAATCTTGTTATAAAAGAAGTATTATGTGAATTTTTACTGTTTTATTTCTTGAGTGTTCTATTTGAAAGGGAGTGAATCTATCAGGATTAGCTGTTTAGTTTAGAAATGTAATGAAAATTGGCTTCTCTTTCCTTTTGAGTTCACCCCTTTTTATAGGATTTTATAATCGAGTAAGTAGGTATTTTTTTAAAACAGGGTAAAAGCGGGTAATTATGTGCACAATTATTTTTAAAATACAGTAACAATAGCAAGGATGAGATGAAGGGTATTTATACACTATTATACTGTCACGGTATGTGCCGTACATTAGTAACAGTCAGAGGATTCATGTTAGTGAACAAAAGATGTCTTTAAATAAGTAAATAAATAATTAAATAAATATGCATATAGGTAGATAGATTGACAGATAGATAGACAGACAGACGGGCACCTAAGAAACTGCTGTGAAGCTTCTTGCTCTCTTTTCTAAAAGTTAAAGTGAATACAGCATCAGGGTGTGTTAGAAACATTACAAGCATTACCTTCAATCCACCACAGGTACACACGAGAGGTCAGTCTGCAGGTTGTGAAGGCAAAGAAACTGCTCTGGTTTGATGTGAAGAACCAAGACGTAAGTTGCTGTCAGAGAAAAGATGCTGTCAAAGTGCGTCACGTCTACGCTAGAGCATCTCTGCCAGCATCTGTAGTGCATCTATATGCACCTATAGTGGAGCATCTCTACTTATCCAGTCTGGGTGATCTTAGGAGCATTCTGAAGCCCCAGAGGAGGGTCTGTTTGTCTTTTTTGCTTTTATAGCCAGTGAAAATTCTTATAATTTTACACAGAGTGGATGAAAAACACTGAGTGTACTTCCAATCTTCACAGCTTCTAAGCAAGTGGAGATGAGGTTGTGGAATAAGCAAATAAAGTGTTGATCTGGAAGCAGCCTAAAGATTGTCTTTAACCAGGGCCTTGCATTCTTCATTTTTATACCATTACTTGCCTTCAAGTGCATGATCATGATTTTATTAACTTTCTACCACTACAGAAATGCACCTGAGTCTTTCACAAAACTTACGGGTGGTAACTGGAAATATTCATCAGCATTCTCTATTTCCTTCTTCATCTCAATTCTCTTCTGGCCTGTGAAGCTTTTCAGATCAGAGATGAAGATCAGCTATAATACAGAGTTTTGGAGACTGCAAAGGAAAAGAAGAATCATACTGAAAACTCTTTTCAGCCTCACGTGCAATCATCAAAGAAAAGAATACCAAAAGGATACTGCTTTATCACGGTAAGCATAAATTTGAGCATAGGTCTCCTATAAGTGAAGCGAGGTTAAACAGGTTCCAAAGAAGGTGAAGGAGCACACCCAAAATCATTTCCATAAAACCGTGGTTTCAAACAAATGGTTTAAAGATTTAGATTTTCTTACAGGTGAAGAATGAAAATATAAAATAAAACAAAATAAAAAATTACCAGGACATACAGTTTTCTTCTAGCTTGCTTTGCTTCATTCAGAATCTGAGTCTTGGGTCACAATCAGGGAGCAGCATTGTACAGAAATGCCAAAGCCTCCCCAAGCTTGTTATATCTTCATCAACAGGGCTTTGATACTGCTGCCTCCTCAGCAACATCGGCAATTTAGTAGGAAAGTTGGTGTCCACCAGGTCAAATTAGGAAGAGGAAATCCCTCTTGCCACAACTTCACACTCACAGCAGAGTTGGCAGGACAGAGCGATGGACAGAGAAGTATCTATGAGAGTGTTAGAAAACAGACTTTAGAACAGATTTCCATCAACCCAGGAAAAATTACTTGCTCATCCCTTCAAACTAAACTCTAAGTAGAAGGAGGTGATCCCAAGCTGCATTCCTGACATCTATGCTGCAAAGTCATCCAATGTGACATGTTACTATACCAGCCTGTTAGGAAGACAAACAAGAGTTTTGAGTTTATGATGTTTGTTTAGAATTAAGCTCAAAGCGTTAGTCCTTTGATATGTTTTTGTCTGCAAGTGTTTTCACTGTTTCCCAGACAATGTCTCCAGCAAGCTAGCTGCTTGTTTCATTTGGCCAGATATTTGGCCATATCTGGCCAGATATTTGCCTTCTTAGTCAATAACCAAATCTGTCAAGTTAAGAACATGTAATTAATGAGAAGGAAATCCTTTTATTTTGATCTGAGTTCACTTTTTTGTTTTTTGGTTTTTTTTGGTTTTTTCTTTCTAGACCAAGAATGAATCACGGAGAACCAGCAAAACTGAGGTGAAAAATGAAATGAAAAATGTTAAGGTCAGGCAGCTTGCTCACTGCAAGTGCTAATCTGGAAGCAGATGGAGTGCATCTTCATACACCACATCCTGAGACGCTCAACAGGTCAGCCCATTTGATGAAGTACATTGCTGTCCTGAATTTTAATGTGACAGGGGTACTTTTAAGTCTCTTGTTTATGCTTTAGTACTTGAGGCGTATGGCAGGAGCACAGCACACTCTTATTTGTCCACCCTTATTTGTTGATGGTGTGTAGGAAAAAGAGAACGTGCAGAGGCCCTCACCCATACATTGCATCTGTCACTCTGTGCAGCTACATCACTGAGCAAAAGTACCAAACATAATGCTTGTGAAAGGACTTTACACAAACTACAGAATACTAAAACGAAGCATTCACAATAAAAACACATTTTTTGCCTCAGCCAAGCATCAAACCACTTACAGAAGGGCATGGGCCCTCTCTGTGCACCTCAAGGTGGGATCCACAAATCCTCACGTGGTTTCATCACATCCAGCACGCTTCTCTGTCCCTCCTAGCTAAACTTGCACAGAGGCAGCTGCTCCCAAATTGCCATGGTGACATCACTCAGTTCTGTTTCTGAAGTCATCACCGTAGGCGCCTTGCAATGACAACAGAACACTCTCTGTTGCTAATGCGTATGTCTCAGAAACAATTAGAGAAGTGCCACTATCCCCAAGTTGACTTGAATTAGAGTAGTTCAAAAATGATTCTCTGCTACCATACATCCGTGGAAGGTGTGGGATAAATCTTGTCCTTCAGCAAGGATTACAGACAAAAGGAGCTTGATTGTGATACGTTCCCCTTACTTCCAGAGCTGTTGACTTTTTATTTCCGTGTAAGAAAAAAGAAGGTGAACTCAACAATTCTCTTCCTCCGAGTTGGGAATATGAAATAAGCCCAATTATCCAGGAAGCCTTAAAAAGGAAACTATATTTTTCCTTGTTAAACACCTTGTTTCTTCTGAAAAATTTTCCAGTACTTTGCAGCTGCGGTGGTTTTAATCGGGTGGGCAGCCGAGTTCCACCACGGCCACTCTCTCACTCCCCTTCCTCAAAGAGAAAGGGGGAGCAAATGCGATGCAAAGGGCTCAAGGGTTGAGATAAGGACGGGGAGATAGCCCCCTGCCCCTGCTCCCCGTGGGGTCCCTCCCACGGGATGCCGTCCTTCCCGAACTGAGCCTGCGGGGGCTGCCCGCAGGCAGCAGCTCTTCAAGAACAGCTCCCACATGGCTCCGTACCACGGGGTCCATCCATCCCCCAGGAGCAAACTGCTCCAGCACGGGTCCCCCACGGGTGGGCGGCAGCTCCCCCCAGCCCCCCTGCTCCTGCATGGGCTCCTGTCCACGGGCTGCAGCTCCGGCCCGGGGCCTGCTCCTGCGGGGGCTCTCCATGGGCCGCAGCCTCCTCCAGGCCACATCCACCTGCTCCACCGGGGGCTCCTCCACGGGGGGGCTGCAGCGTGGAGATCTGCTCCGTGTGGGACCCATGGGCTGCAGGGGGACAGCCTGCTCCACCAGGGGCCTCTTCTCATGCTGCAGGGGACTTCTGCTCTGGCACCCGGAGCACCTGTCCCCCTCCTTCTTCGCTGATGTAAGTGCCTGCAAGGCTGTTTCTCACTCCTCTCTCTCTCCCTGTGAAGCAGCCTTTTTTGTTATTTTTTTCCCACTTCCTTAAATATGCTCTCACAGAGGTGCAAACAACATAGGTTATTGGCTCGGCTCTGGTCAGCAGCAGGGCCTTTATCTGACATGGGGCAGCTTCTAGATTCTTCTTACAGAAGCCACCCCTATGGCCCCCTGCTACCAAAACCTTGCCACATAAACCCACCAGAGCAACCCTTTTGGTGAAGAAATTTTTCCTAATAACCAACCTAAACCTCCCCTGGCGCAACTTAAGGGTTTTTGCTCTTGTCTTGTCACGTGGGGCTTGGGAGAAGAGAACCATTCCCACCTCCCTGTGTTAGTAATAGAAGAAGAAATAATACAATATTGTTTAATATGTTACATTTGCGATGTACTGTTCCGAGGCTGCGCTTGGAAGATACAAAATATATGTGTAAGGGTAACATGAGAGAATGCACCGATTCATGATGAGTTGTAAGGCGGATTAGAAGAATGCTCAATTTGCAAGACATCTGGATAACTGGGGCTTCTTGGGCTCTGGGAACTGGATCAAACCAACCTTGCGGTTTGGACTGAGACCAAGGGCTCAGAGAGCATGCGTGAGAAGGAAAGGTTAAAAAGTTCAACTCTGATGAAGACATCTTACTTCATCCCGACGACCACCCGGACGACCACCAGAGATTAGTACGCAAGCGCAGAAGGACTGATAAGATAACTAGCATACGAAGCGAGGCTAGGTGGAGCTACGAAATGAATATGCATAGATGAGTTGTGAAACCTAATGCATATGTAGTATCTTAGGAGATAAAAGAGAACTAAGAGAACAAATCAGACGAAGTTAGATTTGGGCAGGCATGCCCCTAACTTTCGGCGCCTAATAAAGCACCTTCATATAATCACTCTGTGGATCATGTGTTTTCATGAACGCTAACATTTTGGCGACCCAGATGGGACCTCGTGTTCACTGCTGAGGCGGCTCGCGAACTGATCATGCTCCAGCCGGCACCGAGGAGTTTCTCGGGGAGCCATCGGCCGCGACCGACCCCCGCTGCTCACAACGTACCTCTGAAAGGGTAAGAAAAAGGTGCTTTCTGGTAATCGGTACCGATCTGGTCTGGGAGCCTGCCGGTCAGACGCGGCGAAAGCCACGGACGGTTGGGCTAGGGAATTCCCGTGGTAAGCCTAGGCGCCGTCCGTCAGACAGTCGCGAAAGCGCTGCAGGTTCGGCATCAGTGGTCTGGTTTTGCTGCAGGCTCAGCATCTGGTTCGGTTCGGTAAAAGCTATAGCTGATAATGGAAAAACTTAAAAGTATTCTGGGTGGTAATGCTTCAGTACCGCGATCCTCCCCTTTGGGCTGTTTACTAGCACACTGGAAGGAGGGGTGTTTCGGGCAGGAGTTACGAAAGGGTAAACTGGTTGATTACTGTAATGTTTGGTGGCCACAGTATGAACTAGAAGATCAAGAAAGTTGGCCAGAAAACGGAACCTTACAGTACAATACTATCTTACAATTAATGTTATTTTGTGAGCAAGAAGTGCAAGGGGCCTCTCTGTGTGATTGCGTGATTGTGTTGTGAGTGAGACGCAGCATCGCTGCGAAGCGAGTGCGGAGTTCCGATCCGCGGTTCCGTATTCTCCGCGAGGGGAGCAGCCGGAGACGAACGAAGCGCATGACAGACCGAAAAGAAGTGCTGCTTTATCCAAATGTTGATTGGTGGTGCCCAATATACGGGCCCGACGGTGCATCTTGTAATCCTATTTCGTTCTTAAATGTTTTGAGTGTGACAAGGAGGAAGGTGGGAGCATTATCTAAGTAACAGTTTCAAAGTTTCGGTATATTTGCGGTGGTGTTTGGTCGGTTTCCCAAGTATCAGGGGAAGGGGGCTGACTGATTATCAAAGCGGTAGAATGGAGAGCCACTTCTTTGGTGGTTCGGGCCTGAGCCCTGGGAATTTGGTAAGAAGGGGGAGAGCGAATTTATTTAGGCCTCAATACCTTTTAAACCCCCGTCTTGATGGATACACAGGAGTGATTCCTTGTTTTGTGTAGGCTTACTAACAAAGTGCATGAGAAAAATTAGCATTCGGCTTGAAATTCGGCCTTGTTGAAATGTAAATTTTGTGGAAAAGGTGGTATTGTTTGTCTAGAAGACGGAAGGCTGAGTGCTTCAGGTGTTTTTCCGAAGTCCTGTGGATTTATGATTGGAACGGGGCTCATTAATAATCTGAAATAGTGAAGTTTGTATGTGGAGTCTAATCCTAGAGAATTGGGACATTTGAGAAGATTAGGAAAACACAGTAAAAACCTGCAATAAAAAGGTTTGCGTGGAAATTGTAACAAGGGACAGTAATTAATATAAATAAATAAAAGGGAATGGGAAATCAAGGAAATGGGTAATATCCAAAACAAAGACGTTTTAAAGAAAGCCTCCTTGGGTGTATATTGGCACATTGCAAGGATATTGTCGGAACGGGGAGTGGGGGGGGCGCGGAAAGCAAGAGGATTTCCACTAAGTATTGCAATCAATGGTGGCCACTGTATAAACTAAATGGCCACTTTATGGGTCAATCGACTATAACAGTGTCTTGCAATTAATGTTGTTTGTGAGGAGAGAAGGAAAATAGGATGAAATGTTGTATACTGGTATGTTGTTTCAGCATCTTGGAGGGAAAAGGTATGGAATTAAGTTGGCCCCTGACTGAGCCTTTGGTGTTGGCATTAGAAAAGTACAGGCTGGAGGAAGATAAAGGAAGTGTTAAAAGGGTTGTTGAAGGTGTTAAAGGTTGTGTGGCATGTAGTATTTAACAGAGCTCTTTGAAGTTGAATGAGCAGGGGAAGAGGATGTAGGAATGTTAATAGTTCCGCCTCAACCCGAGGCTGAGATCTCGAAATCACGGTGTGAGCCCTCTGGGGCAGAGGGACCATGATGGGTCCGGGAGAGATTTGTCATGGAAACAGAAAAGCAGCTAACTCTTAAAACAACCTGAGTTCATGTGTGAGCTCAGATTGCCAACGGGACCGCTCAGGGAACTTTCAACCATTGCATTCCCCTGACCGACCCCCCCCCTCCCCACTGAGACCCTTACCACCCCGGAAATTATGTAAATACCAAAATCTGTTTAAATTAGGAATTGAGAATCTGTTCCAACAAGGTCCAAAAGAAAACCCTATGGAATTTTTGAATTTTTGGACCAACTTTGAAATGCAATGGAAAAAAAAAAAAAGACAGAAAATTTGGACCTGGCTTCAGAAAACAAACAGAGGCAATTGGCTAGCCTCTTTCTAGGGCAATCGGCCCCTGATATCAGAAAGAATTTGTCTTAGGCTGCAGGATAAACTTACAACAGTCAGAAATGACGGGGACCTGGGGCATCTACCCTAGCAGGTCCACTAGTTGAAATAAAGCTAGGAAACGAAGAGAGAGGCTTGAATTTTTTGTTGTTGTTGGTTACAGGAGCTTCTTTCTCTGTGTTAATTAGTCTGTAAATGTAATAGGAACAACATATTCAGTGTTAAATAGTTTAAAAGGACGATTAGGAACTAAGACAACTACAATA
Organism: Anser anser; assembly: GCF_964211835.1. Taxonomy (NCBI): domain Eukaryota; kingdom Metazoa; phylum Chordata; class Aves; order Anseriformes; family Anatidae; genus Anser; species Anser anser. The sequence continues at coordinate 43,097 of NW_028153731.1, forward strand.
ATTGGAGCCACAGGGAAGGAGGAGGAACGGCCATTCTTACAACCCCTTGATTTGCGTTTTGGGGGTAAGGAACTAAACTATGATTTTTTGTATGTACCAGAATGCCCGATTCCACTCTTGGGACGAGATCTATTAGCTAAATTAGATGCAACAATAACCTTTGAGGATGGAGAATTAATAATGAAGGTACCTGAGTCCAAAGTAGGACAAATCCTAATGATCAAAGATAAACCCTTTGTTAATATTCCAAGAGAAGTAGAAAATGCAGTTATACCAACAGTATGGGAAACAGATGTACCAGGGAAGTCGAAACTGGCACAACTGGTAAAGGTGGAATTATAGGAAAGAGCCAAACCTGTTCGAATCAAACAATATCCACTTAAGATAGAAGCTAGGCAGGGGACAGTGAAAATTATTGACAAATTTCTCAAATATCAGATTTTGGAAGAATGTAAATCGGAATACAATACTCCAATTTTTCCAGTAAAGAAGCGGAATGGCGAATATAGATTGGTACGAGATCTTAGAGCAATAAATGAAATAACAAAGGACATTTACCCGGTAGTGGTTAATCCTTACACATTGTTAACATCTGTGAGAGAGATATATAAATGGTTTACTGTGATAGATTTAAAGGATGCCTTCTTTTGCATACCTCTTGATAAAGATAGTAGAAAATTATTTGCCTTCAAATGGGAAAACATATTGAAGTTTTTGTACCACATATGGTAACAACTGTTTTAGAACAAAAGGGGGGCCACTGGTTATCACCCAGCCGAATGATGAAATATCAGGCAATACTAACTGAACAAGATGACGTAACCTTGAAAACAACTAACCTGTTAAATTCAGCAGTATTTCTAGGAACTGTTCCAGAAGAAGGACCGTTGGAACACAACTGTGTGGAAATAATTGAACATACCCATGCGAGCCGCGAGGATTTGAAGGATGTACCCCTTGAAAGGTATGACTGGGAACTTCTTACTGATGGTAGTAGTTTTGTGGAGAATGGAACACGATATGCAGGGTATGCAGTAACAACCCTGAAGACAGTGATCGAAGCAAAACCTTTACCACCTGGAACATCAGCACAGCGAGCGGAACTGATAGCCCTGACTCGAGCACTGGAACTGAGTAAAGGGAAGATGGTAAATATTTGGACAGATTCAAAGTATGCTTTTGGAGTAGTCCATGTTCATGGAGCATTATGGAAAGAAAGAGGGCTGTTGTCCTCACAAGGAGCCAATATAAGATATCAAGAGGAGGTGTTAAATTTGATAAATGCGGTACAAAAACCAAAACAAGTGGCTATTATGCACTGTAAAGCTCATCAAGGAGGAACCTCAAAAATATCAGAAGGGAATCGGCTGGCAGATCGAGCAGCTCGACAAATTGCTCGGGAGGTGTGGAATGTAATGGCTTTGGTACCACTCAAGGTAGGCCCACTTGTCTTAATCTTCCCAAGGAACCAAGATATTCACCAGAGGATGAGAAATTAGCAAATCTCCTAAAGGCCCGAAAGAACTCTGATGGATGGTATGTAACTGCTATGGGCCAGGTAGTAATACCCCCCTTGGTGATGCGAGAAATACTTCAGACGAGACATAATGAATGTCACTGGGGTGCAGAGGCAATGGTAACATTTTTAAAACGTAGCATCATCTCTACACACATGTTAACAATGGCAAAATCAGTAATGTCAAAGTGTGAGATTTGTCTGAAAAATAATCCAGTAGCAAGAAAACATGCTGAAATGGGAAGAGTTAGAGTAGGAATAGAACCAGGAGATTACTGGCAAGTTGATTTTGTAGAGTTACCTAGGACCGGGGGATATAGGTATTTGTTAGTAGGGGTTGACACCTTTTCCGGATGGCCGGAAGCCCTTCCCTGTCGCACCAATCAAGCTAAAGAGACAGTAAAATGGTTACTGCGGGAAATCATTCCGAGGTTTGGGGTACCATTAGGAATATCCTCGGATAGGGACCGCACTTTGTTTCATCTGTGGTTAAAGACGTAAGTCGACTATTAGGAATTTCTTGGAATTTACATACTGCATGGAGACCCCAATCTAGGGGACAGGTAGAAAGGATGAACCAAACTCTAAAGGGACAGATCAGTAAAATCTGCCAGGAAGCCAAAATACAATGGCCACAAGCTTTCCCTATAGCTTTACTGAGAATAAGGATAAAGCCAAGGAGTGGAATGTCAGTAAGCCCATACGAGATAATGTATGGAAAGCCTTATGAATCCCCAGAACCAAATCCTAACATGCATATAACAGGGAACCAGGATGTTTATAATTATGTATTGTCTCTTGGTAAAACTTTAGCTCAACTTCAAAGTGTTCTGGTGTGGAAGCGACCGTTGGCACTGGAAAATCCTATCCACGACATTCAGCCAGGTGACCGAGTGTACATTAAAAACTGGAATGAAGAACCCCTGAGAGAACGGTGGGCCGGACCTTATCAAGTATTATTGACTACTTTTACAGCTGTAAAGGTAGAAGGGGTGGATGCTTGGATTCATTATACTCGGGTGAAAAAGGTTCCCGAATTTTGGTCAGTGCGAGCAATCGGAGATACAAAACTACAGATGAGGCGCGTATAACCATACGATGTTGGGGTTCTTAACAACAGTAACGATAACAGTAATTGTTTTGTGTAAATACCTTGTAATTGAGTTCCTAGAAATACCAGAAAAATATAAGAAAGAGGAAATATTCAGAGGAGAAAATGTTACTTTGGAATGTGGAATGCACAACGATAAACCAATAACAATTAGCTCTCTACAGGTGGTGTGGGGAAAAATAAATGACTCCAGACAGAGCCAGGAAATATACGTAGACACAACCAGGGACAATACAGGACTGAAGGCTGGATGGAAGGGGAAGGCGTACGTAAGTAAACCCATAGAATTGGGCCAACAACTGAGAGGAGCTACCACCTGAACCCTGTTTAGTGTTACTAAAGTCAACAAAGGAAACTACCGGTGCATGGTAACACGTGAAAATAGCACAGATTACGGGATAAGAGAAATATTGGTATATCCGAAATTGGATAAAGGAATATTGGTAGCCCACTGAAAAGGATCTAGAAGAAAAAGAGAGGGCCAGGTGCCATGGACACAAGTGGTACAGATCCCACACAGGCAACCATCAGAGAATTTACTGGTAGGATTGATTAAAGATTTTGCCATAATGAAAGGAACTGATAGAATTACTGCTTGTATGCCCATTCCAAAAGCAACAGGGGACCCGCTTGAGTGGGGTATAACCACCTCCCACTGCCCCAAGTAAAAGGAAATGAAACAATTCAATGTAAAGAAGTGAAAGTTTTAGAGAGGATAAATGTTACACAATACTATAGGAAACTGAGCCCCCCAACATCGAGGTCTGAATGTGAAAAGAAGAACTATCATTTCATAACGATAGGCAGATTTAAGAATGTGGGACAGTGTCATTACGACGAACTACGTGTAGTAGAAGGAGTTAGAGAAAAGATTGTTTGGGAATGTCAAGAGAAAAATAAGCCAAAAGGAATGAAAGGGTGGGATAGTGATTGGACAGTAAGTTTATTGCAGAAATTCCAGTATGGAGGGAATACATCATGGTGTATTAAATGGCAGGGAAAGCAGAATGGAACTGATCAGTTTTATACAGTAAGCCGGGTTGATAGGAGTGGTAGACAAGAGTCAACAAAGGTAGCTTGGTGGACTTGTGAGAAGAAATATACTTGCGACAGTAATAATGAAGATGTTGAGCACTTACTTCCGGTATTGATAGCTCTTAGGGCAGGATGTGCTTGCCGAGGAATTAAGTACAATTCGGAAAGAAATAGCCAGGCTAGTCAAGTCGCAGTGGATTGTAGCTATAGTACCATACAAAGTCCAGGACAATTTGTATGGGCAGCCAGTAATGGAACTTGGACTACACACCCACCGATAGATGGGGAAGTAAAAGAAATAACTCTAGGACTCCCTCCCCACACTGCGTCCAATATGGAAGAAGTCTCCTTTTAAGGGAAAGTTGGAAACCCTACAAATTAGTAGGGCAAAAAGAAGTTTAGAAGAAGGGGCAGATGAAGATATATGGCATGAACCCTCGGATGGAGTAAAATTCAATTGGGCATTAGAATCTCTATTTGCAAAGGTAGCTACTTATCGAAATAGGGAAATGATTTATAAACTTACAGGACAAGTGAGTAGGCGCACGAGAGCCACGAAAGAAGGCTTTAGAGACCTTAATATCCAACTACAAGCTACAGCTAAAATGGTGCTACAGAATCGATTAGCATTAGATACACTGTTATTAAAGGAACATGGAGTATGTGGATTTCTAAAAGATCGTATTGATCATTGCTGCATCCACATTCCAAATGTGACTATTGATGTAGAACATGACATAGAACAACTGGCTCGAGTGGAACAAGATGCAGAACAGGAAGAGAAAGATATGACAACAAGCTGGTTGGATAAAACTTTTAGTGGATGGAATATTAGTAATTGGGTTAAGTCCTTACTGGAGACAATAATTATATTGGTGATTGTAGGGGTACTAATTTGGTTAACATTTATAATGCTGAAAAGTCTGGTTCTAAGGAAGACAACCTGGAACCGGACAGTGATGCAAACTATTGCTCGGCAAATGGAACCACATCCTCAATATCCTCCACCGGCATCTAACAACTTTGGATTTCAGAGAAAGAATCTGAGGAACCCAGGAGGTGAAATGGAATGAAAACCGAATAGACAAGATCAGTTTCAGATCAAGTGAACCCAACCAGAAGGGTGAACGTAACATAAAGCAGAAGTGGTGGACTTATGAAATGTTGTGACAATCCTAATCTTTGTAATTTCCTTGATTCTTAATGATGTAATTTTCCGTGATTATATTATTGGTGAGCACTGAGTGTAAAATATTTTAGTTAGTTAGTGAAAGCATTTGCCCTCCTCGAAAGGAGTGAAAAGCTTTCAAAGGGGGGAAATGTTAGTAATAGAAGAAGAAATAATACAATATTGTTTAATATGTTACATTTGCGATGTACTGTTCCGAGGCTGCGCTTGGAAGATACAAAATATATGTGCAAGGGTAACATGAGAATGCACCAATTCATGATGAGGAGTAAGGAGGATTAAAAGAACGCTCAGTTTGCAAGACATCTGGATAACTGGGGCCTCTTGGACCCTGGGAACTGGATCAAACCAACCTTGCGGTCTGGACTGAGACCGAGGGCTCAGAGAGCATGCTTGAAAAGGAAAGGTTAAAAAGTTCAACTCTGATGAAGACATCTTACTTCATCCCGACGACCACCCGGACGACCACCAGAGAGTAATACGCAAGCGCAGAAGGACTGATAAGATAACTAGCATACGAAGCGAGGCTAGGCGGAGCTAGGAAATGAATATGCATAGATGAGTTGTGAAACCTAATGCATATGTAATATCTTAGGGGATAAAAGAGAACTAAGAGAACAAATCAGACGAAGTTAGATTTGGGCAGGCATGCCCCTAACTTCCGGCGCCTAATAAAGCACCTTCATGTAATCACTTTGTGGATTATGTGTCTTCATGAACGCTAACATCCCCAGCCTCAAAAACTGCATTGCCCACGACCCCCAGGCAGCTGACCCCCTCTGCAGTTGCAGCACAGGTGGAAATGGGCGCATGGCTGGAGAGATGCACCTCTGCTCTGCTGGAGCTCTGGCTGCAGAAGACATGCCCCATGCCTTGGACCCATGGGCGTGAGGGCAGAGGGTTTTCTGGGTGGGAGAGGAGGCAAGGGGGCATGTTCAGAGGAAGGGGTCTGCACTGAATGGAAAAAATATGGAGTTTTCTGATGAATTCTCCCTCTGACAAGATTTCTGATTAACTTTCCCCTCATTCCTTGATCATATCCCTGATGCCTGAAGGTTTTATTTCTGGGAGTTGTTTCCCTGTCTCATGTCTTATTCCTGTTTCTGCTCACAGCCTCAACCAAATCTGTGTGCAGTAATCGTTGCCCTTCAGAAACCTGCCTGTATGCAAGAGACTGCCTAGGTGCATGTGCATCTTTGCAGGTGCAAAAGGACCTGTCAGAAAGCCCTGCTGGGTTCAGCAAAGTTGATGCTGTCGCTTTCAATATGAAGAGGAGAGGCTGAAGGTACATTTGGGGCAGCTCACAAACATACTGATCCTCAGAGTTACAGTTCAGGAGTCTCAGCAATGTGCTCAAACTCACAGCTCCTCTTCCACTTCTTCCTGCTTCCCCTCCTGTCCAGTAGAGTAGGCAATTGAAAAGAGGGCAGAAAATCCCTATTTTGACCTTGTTTGCTTAGAAAAAATTGCTTGGGAAATGCCCTTGTCGTACAATGGAGCTGTGAGCAGGCTGCCCCAGGCAGCAGCCTCCCGCCAGCAGCAGGACCCTGCCCTGCCGGGGGGGCTCCTTCCACCCGCAGCTTCTCCGCGCAGCGCCCTGGGCAGCTCCCCGGGCAGGCTGAGTGCTGAGCCTGGCAGGCGGCAGAGGCCCTGCCCCGGCACACAGCCCCTGGGGCACAGCAGGGACCCTGCTCTGCACCACAGCCCCGGGCACCCCTGCCTGCACCCCAGGATTCACAGCCTGCAGCTGGCCTGCAACAAGGGAGCCCTCGGAGGCCTGCACGTTCACCCTGCAGCAGGGAACCTTAGCAATGGAGCTTGTGCTTCTCCACACTAAAGAAATACCAAGTGCAACCAGCCAGATCTTCTGTGGGAAGTTCTGGGTCTGGAAATCTTCCCTGATACTCCTGTGCACTGCACTGCAGAAGGAGGCTTACCCTGTTATGTGCTATGAAGATTTCTCCTCCTCTCAGCTCTCAGTATTCTCATATTCCACTCAGCCGGTAACCTCCCTCTCCCTTCTCTCCCCTACCCGTGCCAGCTGCAGGCAGTGCCCCCAGCCCTGCTGCGCTGGGCAGAGGAGCTGCTCCTGGGCAGAGCTGGCTCTCTGCAGCGCTGCGCGCTTGCCAGGAGCTCCCCTTGGGCCCAGGAGCCCGGCCCAGCTCAGCAGCAGAGGCCCAGCCCAAGGCCTCCCTTGCTCTGCCCCCCACCAGGCTCCCTGCCCATGGCCCTGGGGCTGCAGGGGAACCTGCTGGGAAACAGCCTGAAGGGATCCCTGGGGTTCCCTCCCTCACCTGGCACACACACTTCTTCACACCTGGGTCATTTCCCCTAGCAGAAAACCACTCCTCGAAAGGAGTGAAATGCTTTCAAAGGGGGGAAATGTTAGTAATAGAAGAAGAAATAATACAATATTGTTTAATATGTTACATTTGCGATGTACTGTTCCGAGGCTGCGCTTGGAAGAAAGGTGCAAGGGTACATATGAGATATGTGCAAGGGTAACATGAGAATGCACCAATTCATGATGAGGAGTAAGGAGGATTAAAAGAATGCTCAATTTGCAAGACATCTGGATAACTGGGGCTTCTTGGACCCTGGGAACTGGATCAAACCAACCTTGCGGTTTGGACTGAGACCAAGAGCTCAGAGAGCATGCGTGAGAAGGAAAGGTTAAAAAGTTCAACTCTGATAAGACATCTTACTTCATCCCGACGACCACCCGGACGACCACCAGAGAGTAGTACGCAAGCGCAGAAGGACTGATAAGATAACTAGCATACGAAGCGAGGCTAGGCGGAGTTAGGAAATGAATATGCATAGATGAGTTGTGAAACCTAATGCATATGTAATATTTTAGGAGATAAAAGAGAACTGAGTGAACAAATCGGACAAAGTTAGATTTGGGCAGGCTTGCCCCTAACTTGCGGCGCCTAATAAAGCACCTTCGTATAATCACTTTGTGGATTATGTGTTTTCATGAACGCTAACATGCCCACCTCCCTGCCCTCTGCCCAGCGCAGTCCAGCAGCTCAGGCTGGGCTGGCCCCAGGGCAGTGTCCGGAGCAGGCTGCTGCAGGGCTCTGGGCACTGCCACCACAGCCCCAGCCCCTCTGAAGGGCACAGCAGCTCCTGGGGGCACAGAGGGCTCAGCCCCACAGATGGGACATCCAAGGCACAAGACAGCCCCCGGGAGGCCCGCAGCCCCTCCGTGCCATCCCTGGGGGTCTTCAGGCAGCTCCTCCTGCCCCAGGGCCAGGGCAGCCGGGCCCAAGCTGCTGCAGCCAGAAAGGGTTTGCTGGTCCCGTTACTTCCTCATCAGCTGCGATCCGGTCTCAGACAAAGAAGAGGCTGTAGCTGCATTTAGTTTGCTTAAATATGCCGAGAGCCTGGGGATAGCTTCTGCCGAGAGGCAAAACCCCTCTCTCAACAGAAGGGACGAGGAACAAAGCCTTCATCCTGTTAGCCTGATCTCACAGTGATACCCAGGCACAAAGCTGCAACAAGTAGCATTCCAGGAGCATCCGGCCCTATTGCTTCTTGTGCAAGTGACTGGCCGCCTTCCTGAGCCTGTCGGGCTTCTCGGGCGTTCGACACCGCAAAGAAAAGGGAAGACGAGGTGGTGAGGCACAGGGAGCGAGCAAAGGCAGGGGCGGGCAGGGGCGGGCAGGGGCGCCCCGGGCACACAGGCCAGGTCCCCCCCTCAGGCCCCGAGACGCCCCCAGCCCGCCCACGACTCCTAAGATGGCGGCGCCCGCCCTGCCTGGTCAGGCGGTTGCACGGTTGCCATGGCAGCGAGCCCCAGCCAGCCGGCAGGGGGTGGGGCTCCGTTTGCCTGGCGGCTCTGGCAGCCAATCGGAGCCCGGGCTGAGGAGAGGCGAGCCCTGAGGGAGGAGCGGGAGGGAGGAGCGGGAAGCACTGAGGGGAGGCAGAGGCTGTGAGGGGTGGCTCCCAGAGCCCCGGCAGCGTGAGGGCAGCCGCTGCCCGGCCCTGCGTCGTGCCGTGGCGTGTTGTGTACCTTGGGGCGGTTCCCCTGGCCTGGGGACAGGCCGTGGGCAGCCCCAGTCAGGGGGAGACTGGCCCTTTAGCCCCGGCTGGGGTCTCGGAGCTCTTCTCGAGGACTGTTTCCTGGGAGAGCCTCGACGGTTCCTGGGATGGCGGAACCTCAGGCAGCACCGAGCGATTCTCGGAGAGGACCCCGATCCCCGGCCTGAAGAGCCCCTGAGCGAAGACCGCTGCTTTTTAAGTACAAGGGCAGTCTTTCAGAAATTGTTGGCCCCTGCCCGTGAGACACCGTGGAAGCTGCGCAGGGCTGTGGTGCCCGACAGGTAGGTACCTATCAGGTCCAGCAGTGGTACCCTCTTCCCTTACAAATGGTCTAGTGAAGGAGGAGCATAATGCTGTGCGCTGGGGCAACAGAACATTTGCTAAAGCATTTAAAGAAGTCATTTATACGCAGGACTATGGTGGAGACTATTAGGTCGGTCACCGAAAGGTGTGACATATGTTGGAGAAATAATCCAATAAACATGCAAAACTCCACTGCTGAGGGGCAGGCGCCTGGAGAGTATTGGCAGATAGACTTTACCGGACTGCCTAGAAAAGGGGGGCTGAAGTATTTGTTAGTCAAATTTGTTAGGTGTGGCCTGCAGCTCCCACAGGCCTCTCAGGAATGTCCCAGGAATGCGTGCGTGGTGTTTTTCTGGGGTGCTTGTGTATGCCTGCATGTGTCATCGCCTGGGTGAGGTGCTTGCCAAGAGGTTGTGAGCTGGCTGGCCTGGAGCCTGAGGTGTCTTTTCCTTGCTTTCCAGGGACTGAGGCTATCTGGGATGCTGTATGCGACTACATTCCGAAAGAGCTGAAGCGGGATAAGGTGGGCCGGTGTCGTGGGCCCTGCATGAGGCAATCCCTGCCCGAGCAGCATGGCGGTGCACTGAGACCGCCCAGGGTGCCCGGAGCAGCTTCTTGGCCAGCTGGGAGAGAAACCAAGGCCAGATGTGCTCTGCCTCTCAGGTGTTTGGCACACCCTAGGGCTTCCCTCTTCCCTGCGGTCTGAGTGGGGAGGGCGAGCAGAGAGAGGGGGGAATATCCTGGGTCCGTGCCTAGGACAATTGCTGGGAATCAGTGCCAGGTCTAATCCGTGTGCTGGAAACCTCTGGGCGCTTCTCTAGCCAAGGGATGTTGGCAAATGCTGTGAGGGGGGAGACGAAAGAAACTGAGGATGCGGCTCTTTTGCAAAGCTTTCCAAAGTGCCCCACCTTGCCCCATTGTCCCTCAGGAGTGGGCAGGGCACAGAGCAGTGTCCCCCTGCTCTGACAGCCATCCCTTTTCCCGTCTCTCAAGAACTCCCTCATCGGCCTTTCTGTCTTTTCTGTGTGCAGGGCGTTTGGGTTGCGGGACTCGGGACCTTTGGTGTTGTCCGAGAGCAGTTCCATGGCAAAGAAGGGCTGCTCTTGGTTCGAAGACCTTTCTTCCAGCTGGACATCGATGAGTTGTGGCTGGAGGAGATCTACTGTCCCACTGAGCTCCTCCCTGGTGAGAAGGCAGCAGCCCCCCTCTTCCCGCCCCATGTCCGGAACGGTTTGTTCTCCCTGCTCTTTGGAAAGGCCTGGGAGAAGTAGAGGATTGTCTCCAACGGTCAGGGTACAGCTTGAGTTCCCCCAAAAGAAACCGTGCCCCAGGAGCTCTTTCTCTTAGCGACCCTTTCTCTGGGAACTTGTTCTGAATGTTGCAAGCAACTTGGGCTTGCCGTGTCGCTGAGGATGTTGCTTCTCCTTGCAGATGGTGTCAAGATTGAGCCGCTGAAGTACGTGCAGCTATCGCGAGCCACCTCCTTCCCGCTGCACGTGGCGAAGAACTGCGTGCAAGAGACCATCCTCTTGTACTGCTTCCTCGTGAGGAACAAGGAGCACGTCCCCTTTGCCGTCAGGGACATTGGAGTTCTGCCACGCGAAGATGGTTTTCTGTGCGTGAAGTCTTATCTAGACTGCGTCAAACGTCTGGAGAGCGCCGCGGGCCTGGTTGCACTGCTCCACAGCGTAAGTTGGTGAGGTTTTGGGGGCTACTTCCATTTCTTTGGGAATCCTAGCAAAGGGTGAGCAATCTGACTGCTATTGGCCAGCCCGGACATGGCAGGCCAGTCAAATGCCTTTCCCCACGCTTGCCCCCTTAGCTGCTCTCTCCACGAGCAAAGAGAGTTTCTTCTGAGCGTCTGGATGCTTGCCCCTGCAAAAAGCCTGGCAGTGTTACTGTACAGCCTCCATATTCTGCCATTCTTGTGCCCGTGCTGCCGCGATTCCCGTCAGAGAGAATTGCCTGCATGTGGAGGGGAATTTAGGCTACCTTCTGTGGTGCTGCGGGAAGACTGACAACAAACCCCATGCATGGACATGACGGAAAAGGGATGCCATGCCTTGTGCGACACCAGGAGGATTACTGCCAGCAAGCTGCAACGGGTAGGAGGCCAGCCTTCTTCAAGCCCGTGTCATCGTTTGTTTTCCAGGTTTCATCTGACTGTGAGGAGAAGGCCGGAGGCCAAAGTTTCCGCCACCTCGCAGGAGGAAGCTGCAGGAGAGCGCAGGATCAGAAGAGGTAAGGGAACAGGTCCCTGCTGTCTGGGGGTGGTCCCTGTCCCGTGCTGGCTGACTTGAACCAGGTTAAAAGGCAGTGCCCACGCAGCTGCTCGGAAGAGCTTCCTCCTTTCCTAGTTTCAGAGTGCCATCCTGGCAACCTGCTGCAGAGGAGGAAGTAGCTTTCCCTCCCCATCCTGACAAGCTGGGAGCCAGGCACAAGGCAGCAAGATGCGGAGAAGAAGCCTTCTACCAGGTGAGACCCCTGGGGGAAAGGAGGAAGGAGCCCCTTGCAGCCACACTGGAGAGATGTCCCCTTTGGACCCACCAGCCGCAGGGTGGCTCCTGACACACGTCCCAGCGGAGGCCGCTCTCTCAACGGATGGCAAGCGTGCAGCACGTTTGCCTGAGACTGGCACACCAGCTTCATTTTCCAGCAGGGCCCCGATCCTTGGGGGAGCTGAACGCAGAGCCTTGTTGCAGAAGCTCTTCTCCCTTCAGGAGCCCCCCCACATTGCAGCAGAGCCCATCTTCTTGTCTGTGGGAGCAAACGTCCCCTGCCTTCATTCTAACATGTCTCACCGTGTCTTAGGATTGCCGTGGCCCCATCTCCCCTGCTGTTTCTTCCAGCCTAAGGAGCTGTGATACCAGATGGAAAAGTTTCTTTCAGGCATTTTTTTCAAACGCTATCCCAAACGTTGTGGCAGGCACAAGAGAGTGCTGAGGTAGGGAGATGGCATGACTGGCCTCCTTACCTGACGGCTTTCTCCAATGGCTCCGCTGGCTCCCCAGCGATAACCTGTTTTCCACCCATAAGCGCACCGTGTTTCAGGGCCACAGAGGAGAAGCTGAAGTAAAGCCCGGGTGGGCCATAATGGTGTCTCTCGGATCCTGTCCTTGCACAAGACACCGCTCCCCTCCTTCTTCCACCAAAAAGGGCCTGGATACGGGCATCCCGAGCCTTCCTGAAGGCAGGTGGTGCCACAGCTTCGCGTTTGGCTCTCTCTGTCTCCGCTGAAGTGAACACGGCCAGTCCAATATGCCCGCTCGCTGCGGAAGTGCCGTCTGCTGCAGAGGCTGACGCAGCTTGCGAGCGCGGACTGGAGACCGAATTTCCCTGGGCTCATGCAGCCTCCTCCCGGTGTCTGTTTGCAGTGTGCTCCCCCCGTGTCCAGGCAGCTCCCCCGGGACGAAGAAGGCAGACAGGCAGGAAACAGCTCCTCAAGCCAAGTCCACCACCACTGCGCTCCCTGCTCCTGAAGCCTCCAGGAGAGCGCTGCAGGTACCTGCTCTGCCTTGCTGCAATGACTGTGCTGTTTGGGCCTGTACAAAAGCCTCTGTGTGGAGCGATCCCGAGCAGGTCCCTTGGGATGCGTTCGTCTTCACATTTGTTACCTCCTTCATCTCTTCCTCAGGAGACGGAAGGTGGCGTCCCGCACACCTTCCCTGCCTCTTACTGCCTCCCGTGTTGCCATGAGCCACTTCGTTTTGACCAGGGGCCATGGAAAAGGAGCAAGGCCTTTCTGAGTCGTTGATGGCAGAGGGCTTTGGTCACCGCGGGCTGTTCAGCTGTGTTTGTCACGAGTTGAGGAGCCTGGCCTAGCTTCAGGGCCCCTCATCCTTGAGGGTCGAAGCACTGCTGACAGACCGGCTGAGGCGAGGGGGCAGGAGTGTGGGTTAGGCCTGAGGGACAGCTGAGACCAATCCTGTCTGCTGTTGTGTTTGTTTTGTTGTTTTTTTTGTTTTTTTTTTTTTCCTCCAGGAGGTCTGGAACCTGTCTTCACAGTGGGACCAAACAGACAGCTCATGGCCCACGTACCAAAAGCTACAAGAGCAAGCCCAGGCAGACATGGCTGCATGGGAAGCCTGGTCTGAGGGGGAGGACCAACAGATACCCCAGGTACTGGCAGTGATCAACACCGCTGAGAACAGCGGCGATCCTCTCTGCCCGGGCTCCGAGGGCGGCAGGTCCCAGGGTGGTGGGAGCAGGACGGGCACGAGGCCGCAGGTCAGGGCTTTTGCTGCTCCTCCCTGTGAGGGAGAGGTTGTCAGCAGAAAGTGAGGGATAAAAGCAGCAGCCAGACGTGGGCTGGCAGCGCCGAGTCGCCTGGTTCGCAGGTCCTGCTGCAGGGTCCTTTCAAGAGGTCCTCTGGGAAAGAGCAGCTGTACGTCCAGTCCTGTTTGATGAGAGGGACTTCTCCTTGCAGCGATTCAACAGCCAACATGCTCGGACTCCCCATCCTCCAGCCCAGCCCAGGAGCAAGGTCAGGAAGAGGTGGAGGAAGGCTGAGAACCCTGCCCCAGCAGAGGAGTTGGGAGCAGCAGGCAAGCTGGAGAGACTCCAGCCTGAGTAAGTGTGTGCCGGCTCCGTTCCCGTCGTGGGGCACTGGAGTAGCTCTTGAGTGATGTCAGGACATGTCCAGGAGCCTGGTCCCTGAGTCCTGGGGTTGCCTGTGACACCCTTTGATTCCTCCTAAAGCGGGCGTGACCTTGGTTACCGCCAAGGCCTAAAACTCACCACAGGTTGAAAGGGTGGGTGCACGTGGCACCGCATGGGTGCAGGGTCTGGATTGTAATGGGTAAAGCCTTGTTTGTTCATTAAATATTGCTGATGGGAAGGTTTTCAATGGTTAACTGCTTATACCCCCAATGTCCTGTTGAAGGAAAAAAACAAGTGTAGGAATTTCCTGTTAAGTTAACAATTGCAGTAGAAACCAGCTCCAAAAAAGGGCAAAATGGCATTCCCCCTCACATGAGAACACACATATCAGCAGCAAAGTCACGACCCCGACGCAGAGGAAGACAACGATCTTCATCCCCACGACCACCAGAGGACTGACGAAGACCCCCTAGCAACAGGCCTCGCAGTCGTAAGAAGACACCAGGATGTGCCACTAAACCCGGAACTACTAGGCTATAAATGGAGACTCTGGCGGGCTTAGGTGCGCGCCGTTGGCGGAGCAGGAGACTCCCCGGCCGCCCAGCGCTGTTTTACTTATCGCTGCTTGCTGAGTTGCTCAAATAAATAGAAATTCGATCTACCTTACCCACGATGTGTCGGGAATGATTTCTACCAAAACTAATGTATAACATGGATGAGGGGAGAGGCAGAAGGGGTGTCTGACAGAGGCTGAGGGATCCCTTTCTCCTGTTGTTGCAGCCGCCTTTCCCCACGAGCACTCCAAGTTTTGGAAAGGTTGGAGCCGCATCGCCATCAACAAAGTGTATTCAGAAATGTTGCGGAGGCAAACCGGCTGCGGCAAGAGCAGCAGCAGCAGCAGCTCCCCTGGTAAGTATCTCCAAAAAGGGATGGTGCTTCCCGCTGCTGCAAGGCCCATCCTTCCCCTGGGGGCAGCACTGGGAGAAAGAGGGCACGTCTCCGACACCCCTCCCGAGACGGACGCAGGCTTTGGAGACTCTGGAGACTTTGGGACTGGAGCTCCCTGACACCTGACGGGGAGCGGCTGGGCACCCAGAACAGGCTTTCCCATGTGGGATGTGAAAGTCCTGTCTGAAAACAGAGGGGTCCCCTGGATGGCTGCCTCTCCCCTTTCCAAAGCCGAGAGGCTGTCCTTCCTTTGGAGAGCGCTGACGCCAGGACACCTTGCCCTGAGGGGGAATACCTGTGCAGAATACCCAGGGTCCTCCGCTCCACCTGACCCAGCCCCAGGCTGGTGAGCTGCACCCCTGGGGACCCTGTCGTGAGCTCGGGCACGAGGCATCTGTCTCACTTCTCGGCAGCCTTGAAGCTTCCTGGGAAGCAGACCCCTACGTGCACGGCCCGAGCTAAGCCTGCAGTATTTCTCTGTGTTCAGCCTGTACACAACCTGCTCATCCTCTTTTTTCTTTTGACTCCCTAGCGCTAGATGCTGGTACCGCAGTGGAGGGGAAGGTGCTGGGAATGGCGACGGCGGCAGCAGCGGAGCTCTGAGCAAAGGGGCTGGGAAGTTCTCCGGCTTTCCACCCCTGAATGGAAAATAAAGAGCACTGGGGCTCTTCCCAAACAGACTGCTTGTGTCACTTCATCCACCCTAGACTTGAGTACGCATAAGCTGGATCTCTGCTTTGAAAGAGGAATGTGGGTTGAAAGGAGAGCTCTTTCCAAGGCTCCCATTGCTATGCCTGCGCTGTCTTAAGTGTGGCTTCCCGTCATGATGCTCATCGCTGCCAGTTGCGCGCATTTCCAGTGCAGAAGTCTGTGTCTCAGCCCACGTCCCCATAGCTCCCTCCTAGCTAGGGGAGCTCCGTGGCAGACCTGGAGGGGAGGCCCATGGGGACGAGGAGCAGGCAGAGGCATGGGGAATCTGAGGGCATGTGAAAGGACTCTCAGGGCCAGGTGTGCGGGTGTGTATGTGCTTGTGAACCCCGAGAGTGCCGTGTGTGTGCCTGCAGCAGTGACCTGCTGTCTCTGCCAGCCCCAGGGCAGGAGGGGACTCGGCTGTCTGTGCCTGTGTGTTACGTGAGGCCTGTGTGTGGGTGCTCTTGCAAGCAGCGCCTTGTCTGTGGTTGTCTGTGTGGCCGGCTGTATCAGTGTCCTCCCTGGGTGTCCCTGGCACAGGTGCTCAGCTTCGTTACTGCTTGAACCTGCAAAGGGGAAACTGGCGGCGGTGTCCCTGAGCCTGGGCGCAGACCGGCCTGGGCGGAGACCAACCCCCTGGGCTGGGGACCCTGGGCACTGGGCTGGGTTCCAGCGGCCGTGCAGGACCATGCTGGGTGGTATCGGTCTGTACTGGATCATGAAGAATGCTATCAGAGCAATCCTGGCTTCACTCCATTGTTTTAGTTATTGCTGAGAAGGGCTTGCACAGTTTTAAGGCCTTTTCCGTTTTTTTTTTTATTTTTTTTTTCACATTGCCCTGCCAGTGGGGAGGCTGTGGTTGCAAAAAAGCTGGGAGGCAACACAGCCAGGACATCTGAGGCAAACTGGCCAAAGGGCTATTCCCTAGCATATAGAATCATAGACCGGTTTGGGATGGAAGGAATCTTAAAGATCATCAAGTTCCAACCCCCCTGCCATGGGCAGGAACACCTCCCACCAGACGAGGTTGCTCAATGCCCCATCTGTCCTAGCCTTGGACACTTCCAGGAATGGGGCATCCACAGCTTCTTTGGGCGACCTCTTCCAGTGTCTCCTCACCCTCACAGTAAAAATCTCTTCCTTACCTGAGTCTATCCTCAGCCTGTCTTCACAGGAGAGGTACTCCATACCTCTGATGATCATTTTTGTGGCTCTGCTCTGGACCAAGTGCAGGTCCGGGTCTCTCTTGTGCTGGGAGCCCTGCTATTCCATCCCCCGGACTCTGGAGGGCAGAGCAGAGGGGGAGAATCACCTCTCTCGCCCTGCTGGCCACTCTGCTTTTGATGCAGCCCAGGATACAGTTGGATTTCTGGGTTGCAAGTGCATATTGCTGGCTCCTGTTGAGCTTCTCATCGAGCAGTACCCCCACGTCCTTCTCCACAGGGCTGCTTTCAAGGTATTTCTCACCTAGTCTGTACTGGTGTTTCAGAGAGCCCCTCTGCTCATGCATTAGATTGGGAGGCTGGGCATCTGGTTTGGATTGTTGGAAGCCCTAACTTCAAGAAGAATTCAAATTGAGCGTTGGACATGTAGAACAGTAAAGAGGCATTTTCTCCTGCTTCTGTGGTAGGCAATGGGCATAGCTGAAACACATCTGAAACAAAACTATTACCAGCTCGTACCGTTCCAGACAGACCCTTGATGATATATGGGTCAACCCCTGTGCTGCCAATTGTACAGACCTCCGAGTATTATTTTTTCAAAGGCAGTTAAACTTAATAAGCAATGACTTTTACTGGAACACTGAAGAAAGTCTATTCATCGAAGGCTGCATCTATATTAGGTGTGGAGATGGAGCAAGAATGTAGTTTTGCAACAAATGAATATTACAGCAAGGAGTATTTGTTATTGGTGCTCTGTGAGTGAATGAATGAAGTGGCCCTGTGGCTGCCACACCTTCTGTGATGATGGTAGCAAGGGAGACCCATGTTCCTGCTGGAGCTCTTTCTAGACTGTGAATTTATCCAAACCGTGTTGTGTTCCCTTGGAGGTATAGCAACAAGCAATGTAGTCCAATTGGAGAAGATCAGTAGATCAAAGCAGCTAAGGCTAAAGGCCTTACATATTCATCATGTGGTTCCAGCATCTAGGAGCTTTGGACTAGATTCGTTTGGAGCCATTGGACAAAAACGCCTGCAAACTTTGATTCAAATCTATCCGAAGAACAGGTGATTAGTTTGGGTTTTTATATCCCCTTTCGGGGTTGCAATACATTGATCTTGCACCTGAAACAGATCTTTAATTTCTGTTTCTTTAGAGAGAACATTCATTCATGTAGCACTAATCCTCTGTGAAACTGCAACTGGATGGAGTAAATGTGATTACTGGAGTTTTATTGTAAAACTACATTCTTGCTCCATCCCAGCATCTAACAGAGATGCAGCCTTTGAGGAATAGATTTTCCTTAGTGTTCTAAGAAGAGCTGCATCCGAAGGAACTGGGGTTCTCCTAGGACCACTACAGAAATACTTCTGCTCTCCATAGCTTGTCCAGCACGGGTAGTGTTGGTCAGAGCACAGTTGCCTCTGACACTTGGTGCATGACACTTAACATAGACTCACAGTTGACACTGAGGTCAATCTGAAAATGAGAATCGTGTTGGAGATGAGAAGAAGGTGACAGAGATGTACTTAGGGTAAATGAGTAATTTCTGTGCCCGTTTCCTCCAAGCTGAATAAGAACAAAGTGAATTAATTTGACAGTTGTCAGTAACTTAGATCACGATAGATTTTATTTCCTAATTGTTCTGACAGTACATTCTCGTGTCCGCTGTGGGTCTGTTCCGCTTCCTAGAGCAGGCAAGCTGGATTCTGCATTTGTCAGCAGAATTTTACATAAACTTTTCCTGAGTGCAGTCTACATGGATAGAATATAAACCGTGTTTAACTTCCTCCATCCAGCCAAATGAATAAGTATTTTATGTTAAAGGACTAAGCATCTTTTTTTTTTTTTTTTTTTTTTCTGGGTGGGGTGGGGGCTGTGGGAAGGGGGGGTCTTTTTTCTAGACCTTACAAAATAGATCATGGCAACGTTCTATTGTAAAATACGAAAACAGTTATCTTAAGAAACAAAGATGTATAGCAGCTAAGTGTAGTAACCAGTGAAAAGCGTTTTGCCAGTCGAACTTGAACCAAAAGAGATGGGAGAATTCTGCAGAAAGCAAATAAAGACAGGGAATCAGGGTGCCTCAGTCAATCAGATGTGATGGAAAGCCAGCAAAAGAGTGAGCGCTTTTTTCATCTGCTGTAATAAAAATGATAAGAAAATCTGTTTAATATAAAACAAATTCAATTCAGATGATCAAGCTGGGGACTGGTCTGCGTGAGAATGATACAGAATCTGTGTTAGCTGTTTTAAAGAAAAAGTTAAATAAGTCTGGGTTGCTGTGATATCATTGACGCTGTCTGAAGAAAGTTATTGACCAGGAGGTTTCTTAAGTTTTTCACGGGTGTCTTAGGAGGAAAAGAAATGAAAAACGGAGGGAAGTGAGAGCAGGAAGGCTTATACAGTGTCGAAAAACTGAACATCCCGGGATAAATGCTTAGTTCTACGGAGAATGTATACTAATGCTTAGTTCTACCAGAGCAACTGGTCAAAAGGAAAAGGCTTTTTTTTTTTTTTTTTTTTTTTTTCAGTGCTCAAGATTGGAATTGGGGAAAAAATGATGGGAATCCATCCGTTTTTCTACTTACCCAATTTGCTTAGGCCCTTCTTAGGAAGGGACGTGCCGGAAAAATTGGATGCAAAAGTTTCTTTGGAACAAGGGAAAATGGAAATCAAAGTAACATCTTAAGCTCTGAAGTCTATCTATCCGCGGCGAGTCCAGAGAAAGCTCCAGATAGGACTCCCTGCAACTGTTGGTGCGCAAGTTAGGTGGAGCTATCCCCCTTGTGCCCGGCGTGGGTGCGCAGCGCCGAATAAACAGACCTGCTTTATAACCATTGTGAGGTTCTAGATAGAGTCTGACTTCCGCAAGTCAGTAGCTGACCAATGCTGTAGAGCTCAGAACAGATGTCATCAACAGACTTCAAGTGACTGATCAGGGAATTTGATTAGCTAATATGACTGATTAGCTCTAACTACCAGGACTAAAAGTTTGGTATTTCTGGAGAAGATCGTGTAGACGAAGGAGTGCTCAAATGATGATGTACTAGTTTTGAAGTCTACAAGTATATTCTACCAAACTTTTTAAGAATAAATTCCATGCTAGGCCAATTGTAATGAAATTTTTCTATTATTTCTACAAAGCTGTCTCAGTTTGAAACCTTGAGACAGTTCAGTGTTGGGTAGTCGTCTGTCTCAAAATGCTGAGAAGATGGGGCTGCATTCATTTGCAAACTGGCTGTCCTAAAGGCCTTAAACTTTGCATTATGTTGAGGCAGTGGTGATCTCAGCCTTCTTGTATTTCTCTGAGTCATGTAGCTCCCAAAAGAGATCCCAAGGTCCAGAAAAGACATGGAAATAATTGGTGGCTTGTAAGGAAAAATCACATTCCATCACACAGCACCACCAGAGCTGTCTGTAGAGTTTAGAAGTCAGCTGAAGTTATTTATGTTTCATCTGAAGGGAGTAAGAAAAGAGCAGTTAATATAAAAGAATGCATGTCTGACAATCATACAAGCGGATGGGAGCCTGTTTTATCTGGGTGTCCTGGTTCCAGTTAGGACAGAGTTAATTTTTCCTCATTCTAGCTGGTAGGGTGCTATGTTTTGGATTAGGATGAGAAGAGCGCTGATAACATGCTGATGTTTTAATTGTTGCAGAGCAGTGTTTACACCAGGCCAAGGACTTTTCGGCTTCTCGCTCTGTCCTGCCAGCGAGCAGGCTGGGGGTGCAGCAGGAGCTGGGAGGGGACAGAGCCAGGACAGCTGACCCAAACTGGCCAAAGGGGTATTCCATACCATCTGACGTCATGCTGAACAATATATAGGGGTGGCTGGCCGGGGTGGGGGGCCGGCTGCTCGGGGAAAGGCTGGGCATCGGTCAGCGGGTGGTGAGCAATTGCATTGTGCATCACTTGTTTTCTTACACATTATTATTATTAATACTATTATCATTATCACTATTATTATTATTATTGTTATTATTATATTCCTGTCTTAATAAACTGTCTTTATCTCAACTCACCGGCTTCACTTTCCCGTTTCTCTCCCCCATCCCAGAGAGGGAGGGGGGAGGGTGAGCGAACGGCTGTGTGGTGTTTAGCTGCCAGCCGGGTTAAACCACAACACTGGGTCTGTGCATTTTGTATCTGTATGCTGTTGAGGAGATTGTCAGAATTCTGATTAGAGAATAAGGAACCTACAGAAAGTGCAGTACGCAAATGCTGGAGAGCACGGGTCAAAGTTTTACGCTTCCTGGGACTGCCTAGCATATTAAGAGGTCTAGGGAAGAAATGGCTGTGGTTCGACATTAATAGCACATTGACAAGTGTGATTTAAACCTATCCACATCTAAATCAGTCAGCCCTACTGAAATCTTCAAATACTTAAGAGGTAACCCGTAGCCAATGGTGTCAAAAAGTGCTGTGAGATTTGAGAAAGTAACCTGCATTTCTCTCCCATAACAGTTTTGTCCTTGTGTGAGAAGCGAGTGAGGGATTTTGCTGCCCTTGTGTCTTTTGTTTAACCTCTATCAGCACCACAGGTAGTAAACTGCCACTGTCTTAACTAAATGTTACGCCTTTGAGAAACAAATCAGATGGCAAATAATCTGTTAAGAGCTGACTGCCTTCTTCCCCCCAGACAGCTGAGATGCACCTCTTTTTCCCTCTCCCAAGCATTTGCTGCTTTGCACTTCCTTTTCTTTCATTGGAGAGTCAGATAAATCGGTTGCTTTGCACTAGTATATGTTCCTTGGAAAGCCGCTTAAACTCTCTTCAAACACTGCACTACCTATAAATTGATTGCTTCCTCTAAGTGGCGCTTCTGCTCTAGCCGGATCCTCTAAATCCCATTTTACTGCTTCTGCTTACTAAGCAGGTGAGAGAAACTTTCATAACCGGTGAGCAGAGAAGAAGGAGCTGTAGTTCTGTATAAAGGAAATGTTTGGAAGTTTTGAAGATGTTTCCCCTGCTCAGCTGCCATCCCTATGTTAATCAATTGCCTGATCTTTTGCATTACAGCAGAAGTCTTGATTCAGTTATTAAGGAAAGTTATTTCTGAAAATACTCAGCCCCCTCTGTGCATGCCAAACCTTTAATGGCACTGTGCAATACGCACATTGCAGTGATAAATCAGGTTGTGGAATGAATGGCAACATAAATATTTGGCTCCAGATCCAAAATGTCATTTATTTGGCCATTTTATTTAGGGTAGCACCCCCCGCCCCTCCCATTCCTTCCACCTCCCTTCCCTTCCCTCCCCTCCCCTCCCCTCCCCCCCCCTCCCTTACACTCCCCTGCCCTACACTCCCCTCCCCTACACTCCCCAATACTCCCCTACGCTCCCCTCCCCTATACTCCTCTCCCCTACACTCCCCTCCCCTACAATACCCTCCCCTACACTCCCCTCCCCAGCACTCCCCTCCCCAGCACTCCCCTATATTCCCCTATACTACCCCTCCCTACACTCCTCTCCCCTACACTCCCCTATATTCCCCTACACTCCCCTATACTCCCCTACACGGCCCTCCCCTCCCCTGCCCTGCCCTGCCCTCCCCTGCCCTGTCCTCTCCTTCCCTGCCCTCCCCTCCCCTCCCCTGCCCTGCCCTGCCCTGCCCTCCCCTCCCCTCCCCTGCCCTCCCCTTCCCTCCCCTCTTGTCCTCTCTTCTCCTCCTCTCCTCTCTTCTTCTCCTCTCTTCCCCTTTCTTTCACAAACTTGAATGCCGAAGAGGGAGAACCGTCACTTCAAATCGCTTCAGTCATTCTCGTAGCTTATATCACTGCCTGATTCATGGGAATCCATCAGCGGTAATCATAAGCGTTGCAGCTGCTGGGTCACTAGTCAAGCAAGAGTCTCAAACTGGGAATCGCTGACTTCTTTCTGTGGCTCAGACAGGTGACTTTCAATTCCACCCTGCCTTGGACACGTCCTCTTGCTGTGTCCCCACCTACAGTGCAGTTTTGCTTAGAAGCAGAAGCACGGTTTTGAAGTAGTTCCACTACTTCCATTTTCAATGATTTAGCTTGGCTAGCCAAGTGGCTTCTGTAAATAGAACACAGTCAAGAGATTTTGGTTAGAAACAACTAACTGAGCAGTTCCTTTCCACATGGGCAATGAATGTTTACCCTTTCCTAATGGAGACTACAGTGTAAGAGATAATGACAGATCATTCAGAGAGCTTTGAAATAGCCCTTGGGGATGCTTAGTCCAGAGGACCAGAGTAAATCCGTCTAAAATACACCATGGAATCACTCTGAGTTACTTCCTAACAGAAGCATGTCCTTACTATGTCTGCTATGGCTTCAGCTGGTTTCAGTGTTCTTCTTCACCTAATACTTCAATTAAGAGTTCTAAAGGAAGACGGAAAGATGGAGAAATATCTAAATCACGGATGAAAAGTGCTTTGAGAACGTTGGCCATTAGCCCCATAAAGCATCAAAGTGCTGTCCTCTGAAGCAAATGCTTTATTCTCTTGATATCGAAGGAGGTAAATAAATCCAATGTTGTAACATTAAGGATTGGTTAGAAAAGTAAACCTTGAAAACAAGTAAAGGAGAAGACCAAGTAAGCAATTGCAGTGCCTGTGGGGTAACTGCAGGGTTAGGCAAAGAACTATTGTGCAATGCAATCTTGTTATAAAAGAAGTATTATGTGAATTTTTACTGTTTTATTTCTTGAGTGTTCTATTTGAAAGGGAGTGAATCTATCAGGATTAGCTGTTTAGTTTAGAAATGTAATGAAAATTGGCTTCTCTTTCCTTTTGAGTTCACCCCTTTTTATAGGATTTTATAATCGAGTAAGTAGGTATTTTTTTAAAACAGGGTAAAAGCGGGTAATTATGTGCACAATTATTTTTAAAATACAGTAACAATAGCAAGGATGAGATGAAGGGTATTTATACACTATTATACTGTCACGGTATGTGCCGTACATTAGTAACAGTCAGAGGATTCATGTTAGTGAACAAAAGATGTCTTTAAATAAGTAAATAAATAATTAAATAAATATGCATATAGGTAGATAGATTGACAGATAGATAGACAGACAGACAGGCACCTAAGAAACTGCTGTGAAGCTTCTTGCTCTCTTTTCTAAAAGTTAAAGTGAATACAGCATCAGGGTGTGTTAGAAACATTACAAGCATTACCTTCAATCCACCACAGGTACACACGAGAGGTCAGTCTGCAGGTTGTGAAGGCAAAGAAACTGCTCTGGTTTGATGTGAAGAACCAAGACGTAAGTTGCTGTCAGAGAAAAGATGCTGTCAAAGTGCGTCACGTCTACGCTAGAGCATCTCTGCCAGCATCTGTAGTGCATCTATATGCACCTATAGTGGAGCATCTCTACTTATCCAGTCTGCATGATCTTAGGAGCATTCTGAAGCCCCAGAGGAGGGTCTGTTTGTCTTTTTTGCTTTTATAGCCAGTGAAAATTCTTATAATTTTACACAGAGTGGATGAAAAACACTGAGTGTACTTCCAATCTTCACAGCTTCTAAGCAAGTGGAGATGAGGTTGTGGAATAAGCAAATAAAGTGTTGATCTGGAAGCAGCCTAAAGATTGTCTTTAACCAGGGCCTTGCATTCTTCATTTTTATACCATTACTTGCCTTCAAGTGCATGATCATGATTTTATTAACTTTCTACCACTACAGAAATGCACCTGAGTCTTTCACAAAACTTACGGGTGGTAATTGGAAATATTCATCAGCATTCTCTATTTCCTTCTTCATCTCAATTCTCTTCTGGCCTGTGAAGCTTTTCAGATCAGAGATGAAGATCAGCTATAATACAGAGTTTTG
This sequence comes from Anser anser, assembly GCF_964211835.1. Taxonomy (NCBI): domain Eukaryota; kingdom Metazoa; phylum Chordata; class Aves; order Anseriformes; family Anatidae; genus Anser; species Anser anser. Next base: position 67,499 of record NW_028153731.1, read on the forward strand.
GAGACTGCAAAGGAAAAGAAGAATCATACTGAAAACTCTTTTCAGCCTCACGTGCAATCATCAAAGAAAAGAATACCAAAAGGATACTGCTTTATCACGGTAAGCATAAATTTGAGCATAGGTCTCCTATAAGTGAAGCGAGGTTAAACAGGTTCCAAAGAAGGTGAAGGAGCACACCCAAAATCATTTCCATAAAACCGTGGTTTCAAACAAATGGTTTAAAGATTTAGATTTTCTTACAGGTGAAGAATGAAAATATAAAATAAAACAAAATAAAAAATTACCAGGACATACAGTTTTCTTCTAGCTTGCTTTGCTTCATTCAGAATCTGAGTCTTGGGTCACAATCAGGGAGCAGCATTGTACAGAAATGCCAAAGCCTCCCCAAGCTTGTTATATCTTCATCAACAGGGCTTTGATACTGCTGCCTCCTCAGCAACATCGGCAATTTAGTAGGAAAGTTGGTGTCCACCAGGTCAAATTAGGAAGAGGAAATCCCTCTTGCCACAACTTCACACTCACAGCAGAGTTGGCAGGACAGAGCGATGGACAGAGAAGTACCTATGAGAGTGTTAGAAAACAGACTTTAGAACAGATTTCCATCAACCCAGGAAAAATTACTTGCTCATCCCTTCAAACTAAACTCTAAGTAGAAGGAGGTGATCCCAAGCTGCATTCCTGACATCTATGCTGCAAAGTCATCCAATGTGACATGTTACTATACCAGCCTGTTAGGAAGACAAACAAGAGTTTTGAGTTTATGATGTTTGCTTAGAATTAAGCTCAAAGCGTTAGTCCTTTGATATGTTTTTGTCTGCAAGTGTTTTCACTGTTTCCCAGACAATGTCTCCAGCAAGCTAGCTGCTTGTTTCATTTGGCCAGATATTTGGCCATATCTGGCCAGATATTTGCCTTCTTAGTCAATAACCAAATCTGTCAAGTTAAGAACATGTAATTAATGAGAAGGAAATCCTTTTATTTTGATCTGAGTTCACTTTTTTGTTTTTTTGTTTTGTTTTGTTTTTTTCTTTCTAGACCAAGAATGAATCACGGAGAACCAGCAAAACTGAGGTGAAAAATGAAATGAAAAATGTTAAGGTCAGGCAGCTTGCTCACTGCAAGTGCTAATCTGGAAGCAGATGGAGTGCATCTTCATACACCACATCCTGAGACGCTCAACAGGTCAGCCCATTTGATGAAGTACATTGCTGTCCTGAATTTTAATGTGACAGGGGTACTTTTAAGTCTCTTGTTTATGCTTTAGTACTTGAGGCGTATGGCAGGAGCACAGCACACTCTTATTTGTCCACCCTTATTTGTTGATGGTGTGTAGGAAAAAGAGAACGTGCAGAGGCCCTCACCCATACATTGCATCTGTCACTCTGTGCAGCTACATCACTGAGCAAAAGTACCAAACGTAATGCTTGTGAAAGGACTTTACACAAACTACAGAATACTAAAACGAAGCATTCACAATAAAAACACATTTTTTGCCTCAGCCAAGCATCAAACCACTTACAGAAGGGCATGGGCCCTCTCTGTGCACCTCAAGGTGGGATCCACAAATCCTCACGTGGTTTCATCACATCCAGCACGCTTCTCTGTCCCTCCTAGCTAAACTTGCACAGAGGCAGCTGCTCCCAAATTGCCATGGTGACATCACTCAGTTCTGTTTCTGAAGTCATCACCGTAGGCGCCTTGCAATGACAACAGAACACTCTCTGTTGCTAATGCGTATGTCTCAGAAACAATTAGAGAAGTGCCACTATCCCCAAGTTGACTTGAATTAGAGTAGTTCAAAAATGATTCTCTGCTACCATACATCCGTGGAAGGTGTGGGATAAATCTTGTCCTTCAGCAAGGATTACAGACAAAAGGAGCTTGATTGTGATACGTTCCCCTTACTTCCAGAGCTGTTGACTTTTTATTTCCGTGTAAGAAAAAAGAAGGTGAACTCAACAATTCTCTTCCTCCGAGTTGGGAATATGAAATAAGCCCAATTATCCAGGAAGCCTTAAAAAGGAAACTATATTTTTCCTTGTTAAACACCTTGTTTCTTCTGAAAAATTTTCCAGTACTTTGCAGCTGCGGTGGTTTTAATCGGGTGGGCAGCCGAGTTCCACCACGGCCACTCTCTCACTCCCCTTCCTCAAAGAGAAAGGGGGAGCAAATGCGATGCAAAGGGCTCAAGGGTTGAGATAAGGACGGGGAGATAGCCCCCTGCCCCTGCTCCACGTGGGGTCCCTCCCACGGGATGCCGTCCTTCCCGAACTGAGCCTGCGGGGGCTGCCCGCAGGCAGCAGCTCTTCAAGAACAGCTCCCACATGGCTCCGTACCACGGGGTCCATCCATCCCCCAGGAGCAAACTGCTCCAGCACGGGTCCCCCACGGGTGGGCGGCAGCTCCCCCCAGCCCCCCTGCTCCTGCATGGGCTCCTGTCCACGGGCTGCAGCTCCGGCCCGGGGCCTGCTCCTGCGGGGGCTCTCCATGGGCCGCAGCCTCCTCCAGGCCACATCCACCTGCTCCACCGGGGGCTCCTCCACGGGGGGGCTGCAGCGTGGAGATCTGCTCCGTGTGGGACCCATGGGCTGCAGGGGGACAGCCTGCTCCACCAGGGGCCTCTTCTCATGCTGCAGGGGACTTCTGCTCTGGCACCCGGAGCACCTGTCCCCCTCCTTCTTCGCTGATGTAAGTGCCTGCAAGGCTGTTTCTCACTCCTCTCTCTCTCCCTGTGAAGCAGCCTTTTTTGTTATTTTTTTCCCACTTCCTTAAATATGCTCTCACAGAGGTGCAAACAACATAGGTTATTGGCTCGGCTCTGGTCAGCAGCAGGGCCTTTAGCTGACATGGGGCAGCTTCTAGATTCTTCTTACAGAAGCCACCCCTATGGCCCCCTGCTACCAAAACCTTGCCACATAAACCCACCAGAGCAACCCTTTTGGTGAAGAAATTTTTCCTAATAACCAACCTAAACCTCCCCTGGCGCAACTTAAGGGTTTTTGCTCTTGTCTTGTCACGTGGGGCTTGGGAGAAGAGAACCATTCCCACCTCCCTGTGTTAGTAATAGAAGAAGAAATAATACAATATTGTTTAATATGTTACATTTGCGATGTACTGTTCCGAGGCTGCGCTTGGAAGATACAAAATATATGTGTAAGGGTAACATGAGAGAATGCACCGATTCATGATGAGTTGTAAGGCGGATTAGAAGAATGCTCAATTTGCAAGACATCTGGATAACTGGGGCTTCTTGGACTCTGGGAACTGGATCAAACCAACCTTGCGGTTTGGACTGAGACCAAGGGCTCAGAGAGCATGCGTGAAAAGGAAAGGTTAAAAAGTTCAACTCTGATGAAGACATCTTACTTCATCCCGACGACCACCCGGACGACCATCAGAGATTAGTACGCAAGGAGGTTTTAAATTTGATAAATGCGGTACAAAAACCAAACCAAGTGGCTATTATGCACTGTAAAGCTCATCAAGGAGGAACCTCAAAAATATCAGAAGGGAATCGGCTGGCAGATCGAGCAGCTCGACAAATTGCTCGGGAGGTGTGGAATGTAATGGCTTTGGTACCACTCAAGGTAGGCCCCGCTTGTCTTAATCTTCCCAAGGAACCAAGATATTCACCAGAGGATGAGAAATTAGCAAATCTCCTAAAGGCCCGAAAGAACTCTGATGGATGGTATGTAACTGCTATGGGCCAGGTAGTAATACCCCCCTTGGTGATGCGAGAAATACTTCAGACGAGACATAATGAATGTCACTGGGGTGCAGAGGCAATGGTAACATTTTTAAAACGTAGCATCATCTCTACACACATGTTAACAATGGCAAAATCAGTAATGTCAAAGTGTGAGATTTGTCTGAAAAATAATCCAGTAGCAAGAAAACATGCTGAAATGGGAAGAGTTAGAGTAGGAATAGAACCAGGAAATTACTGGCAAGTTGATTTTGTAGAGTTACCTAGGACCGGGGGATATAGGTATTTGTTAGTAGGGGTTGACACCTTTTCCGGATGGCCGGAAGCCCTTCCCTGTCGCACCAATCAAGCTAAAGAGACAGTAAAATGGTTACTGCGGGAAATCATTCCGAGGTTTGGGGTACCATTAGGAATATCCTCGGATAGGGGGCCGCACTTTGTTTCATCTGTGGTTAAAGACGTAAGTCGACTATTAGGAATTTCTTGGAATTTACATACTGCATGGAGACCCCAATCTAGTGGACAGGTAGAAAGGACGAACCAAACTCTAAAGGGACAGATCAGTAAAATCTGCCAGGAAGCCAAAATACAATGGCCACAAGCTTTCCCTATAGCTTTACTGAGAATAAGGATAAAGCCAAGGAGTGGAATGTCAGTAAGCCCATACGAGATAATGTATGGAAAGCCTTATGAATCCCCAGAACCAAATCCTAACATGCATATAACAGGGAACCAGGATGTTTATAATTATGTATTGTCTCTTGGTAAAACTTTAGCTCAACTTCAAAGTGTTCTGGTGTGGAAGCGACCGTTGGCACTGGAAAATCCTATCCACGACATTCAGCCAGGTGACCGAGTGTACATTAAAAACTGGAATGAAGAACCCCTGAGAGAACGGTGGGCCGGACCTTATCAAGTATTATTGACTACTTTTACAGCTGTAAAGGTAGAAGGGGTGGATGCTTGGATTCATTATACTCGGGTGAAAAAGGTTCCCGAATTTTGGTCAGTGCGAGCAATCGGAGATACAAAACTACAGATGAGGCGCGTATAACCATACGATGTTGGGGTTCTTAACAACAGTAACGATAACAGTAATTGTTTTGTGTAAATACCTTGTAATTGAGTTCCTAGAAATACCAGAAAAATATAAGAAAGAGGAAATATTCAGAGGAGAAAATGTTACTTTGGAATGTGGAATGCACAACGATAAACCAATAACAATTAGCTCTCTACAGGTGGTGTGGGGAAAAATAAATGACTCCAGACAGAGCCAGGAAATATACGTAGACACAACCAGGGACAATACAGGACTGAAGGCTGGATGGAAGGGGAAGGCGTACGTAAGTAAACCCATAGAATTGGGCCAACAACTGAGAGGAGCTACCACCTGAACCCTGTTTAGTGTTACTAAAGTCAACAAAGGAAACTACCGGTGCATGGTAACACGTGAAAATAGCACAGATTACGGGATAAGAGAAATATTGGTATATCCGAAATTGGATAAAGGAATATTGGTAGCCCACTGAAAAGGATCTAGAAGAAAAAGAGAGGGCCAGGTGCCATGGACACAAGTGGTACAGATCCCACACAGGCAACCATCAGAGAATTTACTGGTAGGATTGATTAAAGATTTTGCCATAATGAAAGGAACTGATAGAATTACTGCTTGTATGCCCATTCCAAAAGCAACAGGGGACCCGCTTGAGTGGGGTATAACCACCTCCCACTGCCCCAAGTAAAAGGAAATGAAACAATTCAATGTAAAGAAGTGAAAGTTTTAGAGAGGATAAATGTTACACAATACTATAGGAAACTGAGCCCCCCAACATCGAGGTCTGAATGTGAAAAGAAGAACTATCATTTCATAACGATAGGCAGATTTAAGAATGTGGGACAGTGTCATTACGACGAACTACGTGTAGTAGAAGGAGTTAGAGAAAAGATTGTTTGGGAATGTCAAGAGAAAAATAAGCCAAAAGGAATGAAAGGGTGGGATAGTGATTGGACAGTAAGTTTATTGCAGAAATTCCAGTATGGAGGGAATACATCATGGTGTATTAAATGGCAGGGAAAGCAGAATGGAACTGATCAGTTTTATACAGTAAGCCGGGTTGATAGGAGTGGTAGACAAGAGTCAACAAAGGTAGCTTGGTGGACTTGTGAGAAGAAATATACTTGCGACAGTAATAATGAAGATGTTGAGCACTTACTTCCGGTATTGATAGCTCTTAGGGCAGGATGTGCTTGCCGAGGAATTAAGTACAATTCGGAAAGAAATAGCCAGGCTAGTCAAGTCGCAGTGGATTGTAGCTATAGTACCATACAAAGTCCAGGACAATTTGTATGGGCAGCCAGTAATGGAACTTGGACTACACACCCACCGATAGATGGGGAAGTAAAAGAAATAACTCTAGGACTCCCTCCCCACACTGCGTCCAATATGGAAAAAGTCTCCTTTTAAGGGAAAGTTGGAAACCCTACAAATTAGTAGGGCAAAAAGAAGTTTAGAAGAAGGGGCAGATGAAGATATATGGCATGAACCCTCGGATGGAGTAAAATTCAATTGGGCATTAGAATCTCTATTTGCAAAGGTAGCTACTTATCGAAATAGGGAAATGGTTTATAAACTTACAGGACAAGTGAGTAGGCGCACGAGAGCCACGAAAGAAGGCTTTAGAGACCTTAATATCCAACTACAAGCTACAGCTAAAATGGTGCTACAGAATCGATTAGCATTAGATACACTGTTATTAAAGGAACATGGAGTATGTGGATTTCTAAAAGATCGTATTGATCATTGCTGCATCCACATTCCAAATGTGACTATTGATGTAGAACATGACATAGAACAACTGGCTCGAGTGGAACAAGATGCAGAACAGGAAGAGAAAGATATGACAACAAGCTGGTTGGATAAAACTTTTAGTGGATGGAATATTAGTAATTGGGTTAAGTCCTTACTGGAGACAATAATTATATTGGTGATTGTAGGGGTACTAATTTGGTTAACATTTATAATGCTGAAAAGTCTGGTTCTAAGGAAGACAACCTGGAACCGGACAGTGATGCAAACTATTGCTCGGCAAATGGAACCACATCCTCAATATCCTCCACCGGCATCTAACAACTTTGGATTTCAGAGAAAGAATCTGAGGAACCCAGGAGGTGAAATGGAATGAAAACCGAATAGACAAGATCAGTTTCAGATCAAGTGAACCCAACCAGAAGGGTGAACGTAACATAAAGCAGAAGTGGTGGACTTATGAAATGTTGTGACAATCCTAATCTTTGTAATTTCCTTGATTCTTAATGATGTAATTTTCCGTGATTATATTATTGGTGAGCACTGAGTGTAAAATATTTTAGTTAGTTAGTGAAAGCATTTGCCCTCCTCGAAAGGAGTGAAAAGCTTTCAAAGGGGGGAAATGTTAGTAATAGAAGAAGAAATAATACAATATTGTTTAATATGTTACATTTGCGATGTACTGTTCCGAGGCTGCGCTTGGAAGATACAAAATATATGTGCAAGGGTAACATGAGAATGCACCAATTCATGATGAGGAGTAAGGAGGATTAAAAGAACGCTCAGTTTGCAAGACATCTAGATAACTGGGGCCTCTTGGACCCTGGGAACTGGATCAAACCAACCTTGCGGTTTGGACTGAGACCGAGGGCTCAGAGAGCATGCGTGAAAAGGAAAGGTTAAAAAGTTCAACTCTGATGAAGACATCTTACTTCATCCCGACGACCACCCGGACGACCACCAGAGAGTAATACGCAAGCGCAGAAGGACTGATAAGATAATTAGCATACGAAGCGAGGCTAGGTGGAGCTAGGAAATGAATATGCATAGATGAGTTGTGAAACCTAATGCATATGTAATATCTTAGGGAATAAAAGAGAACTAAGAGAACAAATCAGACGAAGTTAGATTTGGGCAGGCATGCCCCTAACTTCCGGCGCCTAATAAAGCACCTTCATATAATCACTTTGTGGATTATGTGTCTTCATGAACGCTAACATCCCCAGCCTCAAAAACTGCATTGCCCACGACCCCCAGGCAGCTGACCCCCTCTGCAGTTGCAGCACAGGTGGAAATGGGCGCATGGCTGGAGAGATGCACCTCTGCTCTGCTGGAGCTCTGGCTGCAGAAGACATGCCCCATGCCTTGGACCCATGGGCGTGAGGGCAGAGGGTTTTCTGGGTGGGAGAGGAGGCAAGGGGGCATGTTCAGAGGAAGGGGTCTGCACTGAATGGAAAAAATATGGAGTTTTCTGATGAATTCTCCCTCTGACAAGATTTCTGATTAACTTTCCCCTCATTCCTTGATCATATCCCTGATGCCTGAAGGTTTTATTTCTGGGAGTTGTTTCCCTGTCTCATGTCTTATTCCTGTTTCTGCTCACAGCCTCAACCAAATCTGTGTGCAGTAATCGTTGCCCTTCAGAAACCTGCCTGTATGCAAGAGACTGCCTAGGTGCATGTGCATCTTTGCAGGTGCAAAAGGACCTGTCAGAAAGCCCTGCTGGGTTCAGCAAAGTTGATGCTGTCGCTTTCAATATGAAGAGGAGAGGCTGAAGGTACATTTGGGGCAGCTCACAAACATACAGATCCTCAGAGTTACAGTTCAGGAGTCTCAGCAAAGTGCTCAAACTTACAGCTCCTCTTCCACTTCTTCCTGCTTCCCCTCCTGTCCAGTAGAGTAGGCAATTGAAAAGAGGGCAGAAAATCCCTATTTTGACCTTGTTTGCTTAGAAAAAATTGCTTGGGAAATGCCCTTGTCGTACAATGGAGCTGTGAGCAGGCTGCCCCAGGCAGCAGCCTCCCGCCAGCAGCAGGACCCTGCCCTGCCGGGGGGGCTCCTTCCACCCGCAGCTTCTCCGCGCAGCGCCCTGGGCAGCTCCCCGGGCAGGCTGAGTGCTGAGCCTGGCAGGCGGCAGAGGCCCTGCCCCGGCACACAGCCCCTGGGGCACAGCAGGGACCCTGCTCTGCACCACAGCCCCGGGCACCCCTGCCTGCACCCCAGGATTCACAGCCTGCAGCTGGCCTGCAACAAGGGAGCCCTCGGAGGCCTGCACGTTCACCCTGCAGCAGGGAACCTTAGCAATGGAGCTTGTGCTTCTCCACACTAAAGAAATACCAAGTGCAACCAGCCAGATCTTCTGTGGGAAGTTCTGGGTCTGGAAATCTTCCCTGATACTCCTGTGCACTGCACTGCAGAAGGAGGCTTACCCTGTTATGTGCTATGAAGATTTCTCCTCCTCTCAGCTCTCAGTATTCTCATATTCCACTCAGCCGGTAACCTCCCTCTCCCTTCTCTCCCCTACCCGTGCCAGCTGCAGGCAGTGCCCCCAGCCCTGCTGCGCTGGGCAGAGGAGCTGCTCCTGGGCAGAGCTGGCTCTCTGCAGCGCTGCGCGCTTGCCAGGAGCTCCCCTTGGGCCCAGGAGCCCGGCCCAGCTCAGCAGCAGAGGCCCAGCCCAAGGCCTCCCTTGCTCTGCCCCCCACCAGGCTCCCTGCCCATGGCCCTGGGGCTGCAGGGGAACCTGCTGGGAAACAGCCTGAAGGGATCCCTGGGGTTCCCTCCCTCACCTGGCACACACACTTCTTCACACCTGGGTCATTTCCCCTAGCAGAAAACCACTCCTCGAAAGGAGTGAAATGCTTTCAAAGGGGGGGAATGTTAGTAATAGAAGAAGAAATAATACAATATTGTTTAATATGTTACATTTGCGATGTACTGTTCCGAGGCTGCGCTTGGAAGAAAGGTGCAAGGGTACATATGAGATATGTGCAAGGGTAACATGAGAATGCACCAATTCATGATGAGGAGTAAGGAGGATTAAAAGAATGCTCAATTTGCAAGACATCTGGATAACTGGGGCTTCTTGGACCCTGGGAACTGGATCAAACCAACCTTGCGGTTGAGACCGCGGTTGAGACCGCGGTTGAGACTTGTTGGACTGAGACCAAGGGCTCAGAGAGCATGCGTGAAAAGGAAAGGTTAAAAAGTTCAACTCCGATGAAGACATCTTACTTCATCCCGACGACCACCCGGACGACCACCAGAGAGTAATACGCAAGCGCAGAAGGACTGATAAGATAATTAGCATACGAAGCGAGGCTAGGTGGAGCTAGGAAATGAATATGCATAGATGAGTTGTGAAACCTAATGCATATGTAATATCTTAGGGGATAAAAGAGAACTAAGAGAACAAATCAGACGAAGTTAGATTTGGGCAGGCATGCCCCTAACTTCCGGCGCCTAATAAAGCACCTTCATATAATCACTTTGTGGATTATGTGTCTTCATGAACGCTAACATCCCCAGCCTCAAAAACTGCATTGCCCACGACCCCCAGGCAGCTGACCCCCTCTGCAGTTGCAGCACAGGTGGAAATGGGCGCATGGCTGGAGAGATGCACCTCTGCTCTGCTGGAGCTCTGGCTGCAGAAGACATGCCCCATGCCTTGGACCCATGGGCGTGAGGGCAGAGGGTTTTCTGGGTGGGAGAGGAGGCAAGGGGGCATGTTCAGAGGAAGGGGTCTGCACTGAATGGAAAAAATATGGAGTTTTCTGATGAATTCTCCCTCTGACAAGATTTCTGATTAACTTTCCCCTCATTCCTTGATCATATCCCTGATGCCTGAAGGTTTTATTTCTGGGAGTTGTTTCCCTGTCTCATGTCTTATTCCTGTTTCTGCTCACAGCCTCAACCAAATCTGTGTGCAGTAATCGTTGCCCTTCAGAAACCTGCCTGTATGCAAGAGACTGCCTAGGTGCATGTGCATCTTTGCAGGTGCAAAAGGACCTGTCAGAAAGCCCTGCTGGGTTCAGCAAAGTTGATGCTGTCGCTTTCAATATGAAGAGGAGAGGCTGAAGGTACATTTGGGGCAGCTCACAAACATACAGATCCTCAGAGTTACAGTTCAGGAGCCTCAGCAAAGTGCTCAAACTTACAGCTCCTCTTCCACTTCTTCCTGCTTCCCCTCCTGTCCAGTAGAGTAGGCAATTGAAAAGAGGGCAGAAAATCCCTATTTTGACCTTGTTTGCTTAGAAAAAATTGCTTGGGAAATGCCCTTGTCGTACAATGGAGCTGTGAGCAGGCTGCCCCAGGCAGCAGCCTCCCGCCAGCAGCAGGACCCTGCCCTGCCGGGGGGGCTCCTTCCACCCGCAGCTTCTCCGCGCAGCGCCCTGGGCAGCTCCCCGGGCAGGCTGAGTGCTGAGCCTGGCAGGCGGCAGAGGCCCTGCCCCGGCACACAGCCCCTGGGGCACAGCAGGGACCCTGCTCTGCACCACAGCCCCGGGCACCCCTGCCTGCACCCCAGGATTCACAGCCTGCAGCTGGCCTGCAACAAGGGAGCCCTCGGAGGCCTGCACGTTCACCCTGCAGCAGGGAACCTTAGCAATGGAGCTTGTGCTTCTCCACACTAAAGAAATACCAAGTGCAACCAGCCAGATCTTCTGTGGGAAGTTCTGGGTCTGGAAATCTTCCCTGATACTCCTGTGCACTGCACTGCAGAAGGAGGCTTACCCTGTTATGTGCTATGAAGATTTCTCCTCCTCTCAGCTCTCAGTATTCTCATATTCCACTCAGCCGGTAACCTCCCTCTCCCTTCTCTCCCCTACCCGTGCCAGCTGCAGGCAGTGCCCCCAGCCCTGCTGCGCTGGGCAGAGGAGCTGCTCCTGGGCAGAGCTGGCTCTCTGCAGCGCTGCGCGCTTGCCAGGAGCTCCCCTTGGGCCCAGGAGCCCGGCCCAGCTCAGCAGCAGAGGCCCAGCCCAAGGCCTCCCTTGCTCTGCCCCCCACCAGGCTCCCTGCCCATGGCCCTGGGGCTGCAGGGGAACCTGCTGGGAAACAGCCTGAAGGGATCCCTGGGGTTCCCTCCCTCACCTGGCACACACACTTCTTCACACCTGGGTCATTTCCCCTAGCAGAAAACCACTCCTCGAAAGGAGTGAAATGCTTTCAAAGGGGGGGAATGTTAGTAATAGAAGAAGAAATAATACAATATTGTTTAATATGTTACATTTGCGATGTACTGTTCCGAGGCTGCGCTTGGAAGAAAGGTGCAAGGGTACATATGAGATATGTGCAAGGGTAACATGAGAATGCACCAATTCATGATGAGGAGTAAGGAGGATTAAAAGAATGCTCAATTTGCAAGACATCTGGATAACTGGGGCTTCTTGGACCCTGGGAACTGGATCAAACCAACCTTGCGGTTGAGACCGCGGTTGAGACCGCGGTTGAGACTTGTTGGACTGAGACCAAGGGCTCAGAGAGCATGCGTGAAAAGGAAAGGTTAAAAAGTTCAACTCCGATGAAGACATCTTACTTCATCCCGACGACCACCCGGACGACCACCAGAGAGTAGTACGCAAGCGCAGAAGGACTGATAAAATAATTAGCATACGAAGCGAGGCTAGGCGGAGTTAGGAAATGAATATGCATAGATGAGTTGTGAAACCTAATGCATATGTAGTATCTTAGGAGATAAAAGAGAACTGAGTGAACAAATCGGACAAAGTTAGATTTGGGCAGGCTTGCCCCTAACTTGCGGCGCCTAATAAAGCACCTTCGTATAATCACTTTGTGGATTATGTGTTTTCATGAACGCTAACATGCCCACCTCCCTGCCCTCTGCCCAGCGCAGTCCAGCAGCTCAGGCTGGGCTGGCCCCAGGGCAGTGTCCGGAGCAGGCTGCTGCAGGGCTCTGGGCACTGCCACCACAGCCCCAGCCCCTCTGAAGGGCACAGCAGCTCCTGGGGGCACAGAGGGCTCAGCCCCACAGATGGGACATCCAAGGCACAAGACAGCCCCCGGGAGGCCCGCAGCCCCTCCGTGCCATCCCTGGGGGTCTTCAGGCAGCTCCTCCTGCCCCAGGGCCAGGGCAGCCGGGCCCAAGCTGCTGCAGCCAGAAAGGGTTTGCTGGTCCCGTTACTTCCTCATCAGCTGCGATCCGGTCTCAGACAAAGAAGAGGCTGTAGCTGCATTTAGTTTGCTTAAATATGCCGAGAGCCTGGGGATAGCTTCTGCCGAGAGGCAAAACCCCTCTCTCAACAGAAGGGACGAGGAACAAAGCCTTCATCCTGTTAGCCTGATCTCACAGTGATACCCAGGCACAAAGCTGCAACAAGTAGCATTCCAGGAGCATCCGGCCCTATTGCTTCTTGTGCAACTGAATGGCCGCCTTCCTGAGCCTGTCGGGCTTCTCGGGCGTTCGACACCGCAAAGAAAAGGGAAGACGAGGTGGTGAGGCACAGGGAGCGAGCAAAGGCAGGGGCGGGCAGGGGCGGGCAGGGGCGCCCCGGGCACACAGGCCAGGTCCCCCCCTCAGGCCCCGAGACGCCCCCAGCCCGCCCACGACTCCTAAGATGGCGGCGCCCGCCCTGCCTGGTCAGGCGGTCGCACGGTTGCCATGGCAGCGAGCCCCAGCCAGCCGGCAGGGGGTGGGGCTCCGTTTGCCTGGCGGCTCTGGCAGCCAATCGGAGCCCGGGCTGAGGAGAGGCGAGCCCTGAGGGAGGAGCGGGAGGGAGGAGCGGGAAGCACTGAGGGGAGGCAGAGGCTGTGAGGGGTGGCTCCCAGAGCCCCGGCAGCGTGAGGGCAGCCGCTGCCCGGCCCTGCGTCGTGCCGTGGCGTGTTGTGTACCTTGGGGCGGTTCCCCTGGCCTGGGGACAGGCCGTGGGCAGCCCCAGTCAGGGGGAGACTGGCCCTTTAGCCCCGGCTGGGGTCTCGGAGCTCTTCTCGAGGACTGTTTCCTGGGAGAGCCTCGACGGTTCCTGGGATGGCGGAACCTCAGGCAGCACCGAGCGATTCTCGGAGAGGACCCCGATCCCCGGCCTGAAGAGCCCCTGAGCGAAGACCGCTGCTTTTTAAGTACAAGGGCAGTCTTTCAGAAATTGTTGGCCCCTGCCCGTGAGACACCGTGGAAGCTGCGCAGGGCTGTGGTGCCCGACAGGTAGGTACCTATCAGGTCCAGCAGTGGTACCCTCTTCCCTTACAAATGGTCTAGTGAAGGAGGAGCATAATGCTGTGCGCTGGGGCAACAGAACATTTGCTAAAGCATTTAAAGAAGTCATTTATACGCAGGACTATGGTGGAGACTATTAGGTCGGTCACCGAAAGGTGTGACATATGTTGGAGAAATAATCCGATAAACATGCAAAACTCCACTGCTGAGGGGCAGGCGCCTGGAGAGTATTGGCAGATAGACTTTACCGGACTGCCTAGAAAAGGGGGGCTGAAGTATTTGTTAGTCAAATTTGTTAGGTGTGGCCTGCAGCTCCCACAGGCCTCTCAGGAATGTCCCAGGAATGCGTGCGTGGTGTTTTTCTGGGGTGCTTGTGTATGCCTGCATGTGTCATCGCCTGGGTGAGGTGCTTGCCAAGAGGTTGTGAGCTGGCTGGCCTGGAGCCTGAGGTGTCTTTTCCTTGCTTTCCAGGGACTGAGGCTATCTGGGATGCTGTATGCGACTACATTCCGAAAGAGCTGAAGCGGGATAAGGTGGGCCGGTGTCGTGGGCCCTGCATGAGGCAATCCCTGCCCGAGCAGCATGGCGGTGCACTGAGACTGCCCAGGGTGCCCGGAGCAGCTTCTTGGCCAGCTGGGAGAGAAACCAAGGCCAGATGTGCTCTGCCTCTCAGGTGTTTGGCACACCCTAGGGCTTCCCTCTTCCCTGCGGTCTGAGTGGGGAGGGCGAGCAGAGAGAGGGGGGAATATCCTGGCTCCGTGCCTAGGACAATTGCTGGGAATCAGTGCCAGGTCTAATCCGTGTGCTGGAAACCTCTGGGCGCTTCTCTAGCCAAGGGATGTTGGCAAATGCTGTGAGGGGGGAGACGAAAGAAACTGAGGATGCGGCTCTTTTGCAAAGCTTTCCAAAGTGCCCCACCTTGCCCCATTGTCCCTCAGGAGTGGGCAGGGCACAGAGCAGTGTCCCCCTGCTCTGACAGCCATCCCTTTTCCCGTCTCTCAAGAACTCCCTCATCGGCCTTTCTGTCTTTTCTGTGTGCAGGGCGTTTGGGTTGCGGGACTCGGGACCTTTGGTGTTGTCCGAGAGCAGTTCCATGGCAAAGAAGGGCTGCTCTTGGTTCGAAGACCTTTCTTCCAGCTGGACATCGATGAGTTGTGGCTGGAGGAGATCTACTGTCCCACTGAGCTCCTCCCTGGTGAGAAGGCAGCAGCCCCCCTCTTCCCGCCCCATGTCCGGAACGGTTTGTTCTCCCTGCTCTTTGGAAAGGCCTGGGAGAAGTAGAGGATTGTCTCCAACGGTCAGGGTACAGCTTGAGTTCCCCCAAAAGAAACCGTGCCCCAGGAGCTCTTTCTCTTAGCGACCCTTTCTCTGGGAACTTGTTCTGAATGTTGCAAGCAACTTGGGCTTGCCGTGTCGCTGAGGATGTTGCTTCTCCTTGCAGATGGTGTCAAGATTGAGCCGCTGAAGTACGTGCAGCTATCGCGAGCCACCTCCTTCCCGCTGCACGTGGCGAAGAACTGCGTGCAAGAGACCATCCTCTTGTACTGCTTCCTCGTGAGGAACAAGGAGCACGTCCCCTTTGCCTTCAGGGACATTGGAATTCTGCCACGCGAAGATGGTTTTCTGTTCGTGAAGTTTTATCTAGACTGCATCAAACGTCTGGAGAGCGCCGCGGGCCTGGTTGCACTGCTCCACAGTGTAAGTTGGTGAGGTTTTGGGGGCTACTTCCATTTCTTTGGGAATCCTAGCAAAGGGTGAGCAATCTGACTGCTATTGGCCAGCCCGGACATGGCAGGCCAGTCAAATGCCTTTCCCCACGCTTGCCCCCTTAGCTGCTCTCTCCACGAGCAAAGAGAGTTTCTTCTGAGCGTCTGGATGCTTGCCCCTGCAAAAAGCCTGGCAGTGTTACTGTACAGCCTCCATATTCTGCCATTCTTGTGCCCGTGCTGCCGCGATTCCCGTCAGAGAGAATTGCCTGCATGTGGAGGGGAATTTAGGCTACCTTCTGTGGTGCTGCGGGAAGACTGACAACAAACCCCATGCATGGACATGACGGAAAAGGGATGCCATGCCTTGTGCGACACCAGGAGGATTACTGCCAGCAAGCTGCAACGGGTAGGAGGCCAGCCTTCTTCAAGCCCGTGTCATCGTTTGTTTTCCAGGTTTCATCTGACTGTGAGGAGAAGGCCGGAGGCCAAAGTTTCCACCACCTCGCAGGAGGAAGCTGCAGGAGAGCGCAGGATGAGAAGAGGTAAGGGAACAGGTCCCTGCTGTCTGGGGGTGGTCCCTGTCCCGTGCTGGCTGACTTGAACCAGGTTAAAAGGCAGTGCCCACGCAGCTGCTCGGAAGAGCTTCCTCCTTTCCTAGTTTCAGAGTGCCATCCTGGCAACCTGCTGCAGAGGAGGAAGTAGCTTTCCCTCCCCATCCTGACAAGCTGGGAGCCAGGCACAAGGCAGCAAGATGCGGAGAAGAAGCCTTCTACCAGGTGAGACCCCTGGGGGAAAGGAGGAAGGAGCCCCTTGCAGCCACACTGGAGAGATGTCCCCTTTGGACCCACCAGCCGCAGGGTGGCTCCTGACACACGTCCCAGCGGAGGCCGCTCTCTCAACGGATGGCAAGCGTGCAGCACGTTTGCCTGAGACTGGCACACCAGCTTCATTTTCCAGCAGGGCCCCGATCCTTGGGGGAGCTGAACGCAGAGCCTTGTTGCAGAAGCTCTTCTCCCTTCAGGAGCCCCCCCACATTGCAGCAGAGCCCATCTTCTTGTCTGTGGGAGCAAACGTCCCCTGCCTTCATTCTAACATGTCTCACCGTGTCTTAGGATTGCCGTGGCCCCATCTCCCCTGCTGTTTCTTCCAGCCTAAGGAGCTGTGATACCAGATGGAAAAGTTTCTTTCAGGCATTTTTTTCAAACGCTATCCCAAACGTTGTGGCAGGCACAAGAGAGTGCTGAGGTAGGGAGATGGCATGACTGGGCTCCTTACCTGACGGCTTTCTCCAATGGCTCCGCTGGCTCCCCAGCGATAACCTGTTTTCCACCCATAAGCGCACCGTGTTTCAGGGCCACAGAGGAGAAGCTGAAGTAAAGCCCGGGTGGGCCATAATGGTGTCTCTCGGATCCTGTCCTTGCACAAGACACCGCTCCCCTCCTTCTTCCACCAAAAAGGGCCTGGATACGGGCATCCCGAGCCTTCCTGAAGGCAGGTGGTGCCACAGCTTCGCGTTTGGCTCTCTCTGTCTCCGCTGAAGTGAACACGGCCAGTCCAATATGCCCGCTCGCTGCGGAAGTGCCGTCTGCTGCAGAGGCTGACGCAGCTTGCGAGCGCGGACTGGAGACCGAATTTCCCTGGGCTCATGCAGCCTCCTCCCGGCATCTGTTTGCAGTGTGCTCCCCCCGTGTCCAGGCAGCTCCCCCGGGACGAAGAAGGCAGACAGGCAGGAAACAGCTCCTCAAGCCAAGTCCACCACCACTGCGCTCCCTGCTCCTGAAGCCTCCAGGAGAGCGCTGCAGGTACCTGCTCTGCCTTGCTGCAATGACTGTGCTGTTTGGGCCTGTACAAAAGCCTCTGTGTGGAGCGATCCCGAGCAGGTCCCTTGGGATGCGTTCGTCTTCACATTTGTTACCTCCTTCATCTCTTCCTCAGGAGACGGAAGGTGGCGTCCCGCACACCTTCCCTGCCTCTTACTGCCTCCCGTGTTGCCATGAGCCACTTCGTTTTGACCAGGGGCCATGGAAAAGGAGCAAGGCCTTTCTGAGTCGTTGATGGCAGAGGGCTTTGGTCACCGCGGGCTGTTCAGCTGTGTTTGTCACGAGTTGAGGAGCCTGGCCTAGCTTCAGGGCCCCTCATCCTTGAGGGTCGAAGCACTGCTGAGAGACCGGCTGAGGCGAGGGGGCAGGAGTGTGGGTTAGGCCTGAGGGACAGCTGAGACCAATCCTGTCTGCTGTTGTGTTTGTTTTGTTGTTTTTTTTGTTTTTTTTTTTTTCCTCCAGGAGGTCTGGAACCTGTCTTCACAGTGGGACCAAACAGACAGCTCATGGCCCACGTACCAAAAGCTACAAGAGCAAGCCCAGGCAGACATGGCTGCATGGGAAGCCTGGTCTGAGGGGGAGGACCAACAGATACCCCAGGTACTGGCAGTGATCAACACCGCTGAGAACAGCGGCGATCCTCTCTGCCCGGGCTCCGAGGGCGGCAGGTCCCAGGGTGGTGGGAGCAGGACGGGCACGAGGCCGCAGGTCAGGGCTTTTGCTGCTCCTCCCTGTGAGGGAGAGGTTGTCAGCAGAAAGTGAGGGATAAAAGCAGCAGCCAGACGTGGGCTGGCAGCGCCGAGTCGCCTGGTTCGCAGGTCCTGCTGCAGGGTCCTTTCAAGAGGTCCTCTGGGAAAGAGCAGCTGTACGTCCAGTCCTGTTTGATGAGAGGGACTTCTCCTTGCAGCGATTCAACAGCCAACATGCTCGGACTCCCCATCCTCCAGCCCAGCCCAGGAGCAAGGTCAGGAAGAGGTGGAGGAAGGCTGAGAACCCTGCCCCAGCAGAGGAGTTGGGAGCAGCAGGCAAGCTGGAGAGACTCCAGCCTGAGTAAGTGTGTGCCGGCTCCGTTCCCGTCGTGGGGCACTGGAGTAGCTCTTGAGTGATGTCAGGACATGTCCAGGAGCCTGGTCCCTGAGTCCTGGGGTTGCCTGTGACACCCTTTGATTCCTCCTAAAGCGGGCGTGACCTTGGTTACTGCCAAGGCCTAAAACTCACCACAGGTTGAAAGGGTGGGTGCACGTGGCACCGCATGGGTGCAGGGTCTGGATAGTAATGGGTAAAGCCTTGTTTGTTCATTAAATATTGCTGATGGGAAGGTTTTCAATGGTTAACTGCTTATACCCCCAATGTCCTGTTGAAGGAAAAAAACAAGTATAGGAATTTCCTGTTAAGTTAACAATTGCAGTAGAAACCAGCTCCAAAAAAGGGCAAAATGGCATTCCCCCTCACATGAGAACACACATATCAGCAGCAAAGTCACGACCCCGACGCAGAGGAAGACAACGATCTTCATCCCCACGACCACCAGAGGACTGACGAAGACCCCCTAGCAACAGGCCTCGCAGTCGTAAGAAGACACCAGGATGTGCCACTAAACCCGGAACTACTAGGCTATAAATGGAGACTCTGGCGGGCTTAGGTGCGCGCCGTTGGCGGAGCAGGAGACTCCCCGGCCGCCCAGCGCTGTTTTACTTATCGCTGCTTGCTGAGTTGCTCAAATAAATAGAAATTCGATCTACCTTACCCACGATGTGTCGGGAATGATTTCTACCAAAACTAATGTATAACATGGATGAGGGGAGAGGCAGAAGGGGTGTCTGACAGAGGCTGAGGGATCCCTTTCTCCTGTTGTTGCAGCCGCCTTTCCCCACGAGCACTCCAAGTTTTGGAAAGGTTGGAGCCGCATCGCCATCAACAAAGTGTATTCAGAAATGTTGCGGAGGCAAACCGGCTGCGGCAAGAGCAGCAGCAGCAGCAGCTCCCCTGGTAAGTATCTCCAAAAAGGGATGGTGCTTCCCGCTGCTGCAAGGCCCATCCTTCCCCTGGGGGCAGCACTGGGAGAAAGAGGGCACGTCTCCGACACCCCTCCCGAGACGGACGCAGGCTTTGGAGACTCTGGAGACTTTGGGACTGGAGCTCCCTGACACCTGACGGGGAGCGGCTGGGCACCCAGAACAGGCTTTCCCATGTGGGATGTGAAAGTCCTGTCTGAAAACAGAGGGGTCCCCTGGATGGCTGCCTCTCCCCTTTCCAAAGCCGAGAGGCTGTCCTTCCTTTGGAGAGCGCTGACGCCAGGACACCTTGCCCTGAGGGGGAATACCTGTGCAGAATACCCAGGGTCCTCCGCTCCACCTGACCCAGCCCCAGGCTGGTGAGCTGCACCCCTGGGGACCCTGTCGTGAGCTCGGGCACGAGGCATCTGTCTCACTTCTCGGCAGCCTTGAAGCTTCCTGGGAAGCAGACCCCTACGTGCACGGCCCGAGCTAAGCCTGCAGTATTTCTCTGTGTTCAGCCTGTACACAACCTGCTCATCCTCTTTTTTCTTTTGACTCCCTAGCGCTAGATGCTGGTACCGCAGTGGAGGGGAAGGTGCTGGGAATGGCGACGGCGGCAGCAGCGGAGCTCTGAGCAAAGGGGCTGGGAAGCTCTCCCGCTTTCCACCCCTGAATGGAAAATAAAGAGCACCGGGGCTCTTCCCAAACAGACTGCTTGTGTCACTTCATCCACCCTAGACTTGAGTACGCATAAGCTGGATCTCTGCTTTGAAAGAGGAATGTGGGTTGAAAGGAGAGCTCTTTCCAAGGCTCCCATTGCTATGCCTGCGCTGTCTTAAGTGTGGCTTCCCGTCATGATGCTCATCGCTGCCAGTTGCGCGCATTTCCAGGGCAGAAGTCTGTGTCTCAGCCCACGTCCCCATAGCTCCCTCCTAGCTAGGGGAGCTCCGTGGCAGACCTGGAGGGGAGGCCCATGGGGACGAGGAGCAGGCAGAGGCATGGGGAATCTGAGGGCATGTGAAAGGACTCTCAGGGCCAGGTGTGCGGGTGTGTATGTGCTTGTGAACCCCGAGAGTGCCGTGTGTGTGCCTGCAGCAGTGACCTGCTGTCTCTGCCAGCCCCAGGGCAGGAGGGGACTCGGCTGTCTGTGCCTGTGTGTTACGTGAGGCCTGTGTGTGGGTGCTGTTGCAAGCAGCGCCTTGTCTGTGGTTGTCTGCGTGGCCGGCTGTATCAGTGTCCTCCCTGGGTGTCCCTGGCACAGGTGCTCAGCTTCGTTACTGCTTGAACCTGCAAAGGGGAAACTGGCGGCGGTGTCCCTCAGCCTGGGCGCAGACCGGCCTGGGCGGAGACCAACCCCCTGGGCTGGGGACCCTGGGCACTGGGCTGGGTTCCAGCGGCCGTGCAGGACCATGCTGGGTGGTATCGGTCTGTACTGGATCATGAAGAATGCTATCAGAGCAATCCTGGCTTCACTCCATTGTTTTAGTTATTGCTGAGAAGGGCTTGCACAGTTTTAAGGCCTTTTCCGTTTGTTTTTTTTTTTTTTTTTTCACATTGCCCTGCCAGTGAGGAGGCTGTGGTTGCAAAAAAGCTGGGAGGCAACACAGCCAGGACATCTGAGGCAAACTGGCCAAAGGGCTATTCCCTAGCATATAGAATCATAGACCGGTTTAGGATGGAAGGAATCTTAAAGATCATCAAGTTCCAACCCCCCTGCCATGGGCAGGAACACCTCCCACCAGACGAGGTTGCTCAATGCCCCATCTGTCCTAGCCTTGGACACTTCCAGGAATGGGGCATCCACAGCTTCTTTGGGCGACCTCTTCCAGTGTCTCCTCACCCTCACAGTAAAAATCTCTTCCTTACCTGAGTCTATCCTCAGCCTGTCTTCACAGGAGAGGTACTCCATACCTCCGATGATCATTTTTGTGGCTCTGCTCTGGACCAAGTGCAGGTCCGGGTCTCTCTTGTGCTGGGAGCCCTGCTATTCCATCCCCCGGACTCTGGAGGGCAGAGCAGAGGGGGAGAATCACCTCTCTCGCCCTGCTGGCCACTCTGCTTTTGATGCAGCCCAGGATACAGTTGGATTTCTGGGTTGCAAGTGCATATTGCTGGCTCCTGTTGAGCTTCTCATCGAGCAGTACCCCCACGTCCTTCTCCACAGGGCTGCTTTCAAGGTATTTCTCACCTAGTCTGTACTGGTGTTTCAGAGAGCCCCTCTGCTCATGCATTAGATTGGGAGGCTGGGCATCTGGTTTGGATTGTTGGAAGCCCTAACTTCAAGAAGAATTCAAATGGAGCGTTGGACATGTAGAACAGTAAAGAGGCATTTTCTCCTGCTTCTGTGGTAGGCAATGGGCATAGCTGAAACACATCTGAAACAAAACTATTACCAGCTCGTACCGTTCCAGACAGACCCTTGATGATATATGGGTCAACCCCTGTGCTGCCAATTGTACAGACCTCCGAGTATTATTTTTTCAAAGGCAGTTAAACTTAATAAGCAATGACTTTTACTGGAACACTGAAGAAAGTCTATTCATCGAAGGCTGCATCTATATTAGGTGTGGAGATGGAGCAAGAATGTAGTTTTGCAACAAATGAATATTACAGCAAGGAGTATTTGTTATTGGTGCTCTGTGAGTGAATGAATGAAGTGGCCCTGTGGCTGCCACACCTTCTGTGATGATGGTAGCAAGGGAGACCCATGTTCCTGCTGGAGCTCTTTCTAGACTGTGAATTTATCCAAACTGTGTTGTGTTCCCTTGGAGGTATAGCAACAAGCAATGTAGTCCAATTGGAGAAGATCAGTAGATCAAAGCAGCTAAGGCTAAAGGCCTTACATATTCATCATGTGGTTCCAGCATCTAGGAGCTTTGGACTAGATTCGTTTGGAGCCATTGGACAAAAACGCCTGCAAACTTTGATTCAAATCTATCCGAAGAACAGGTGATTAGTTTGGGTTTTTATATCCCCTTTCGGGGTTGCAATACATTGATCTTGCACCTGAAACAGATCTTTAATTTCTGTTTCTTTAGAGAGAACATTCATTCATGTAGCACTAATCCTCTGTGAAACTGCAACTGGATGGAGTAAATGTGATTACTGGAGTTTTATTGTAAAACTACATTCTTGCTCCATCCCAGCATCTAACAGAGATGCAGCCTTTGAGGAATAGATTTTCCTTAGTGTTCTAAGAAGAGCTGCATCCGAAGGAACTGGGGTTCTCCTAGGACCACTACAGAAATACTTCTGCTCTCCATAGCTTGTCCAGCACGGGTAGTGTTGGTCAGAGCACAGTTGCCTCTGACACTTGGTGCATGACACTTAACATAGACTCACAGTTGACACTGAGGTCAATCTGAAAATGAGAATCGTGTTGGAGATGAGAAGAAGGTGACAGAGATGTACTTAGGGTAAATGAGTAATTTCTGTGCCCGTTTCCTCCAAGCTGAATAAGAACAAAGTGAATTAATTTGACAGTTGTCAGTAACTTAGATCACGATAGATTTTATTTCCTAATTGTTCTGACAGTACATTCTCGTGTCCGCTGTGGGTCTGTTCCGCTTCCTAGAGCAGGCAAGCTGGATTCTGCATTTGTCAGCAGAATTTAACATAAACTTTTCCTGAGTGCAGTCTACATGGATAGAATATAAACCGTGTTTAACTTCCTCCATCCAGCCAAATGAATAAGTATTTTATGTTAAAGGACTAAGCATCTGGGTGGGGTGGGGGCTGTGGGAAGGGGGGGTCTTTTTTCTAGACCTTACAAAATAGATCATGGCAACGTTCTATTGTAAAATATGAAAACAGTTATCTTAAGAAACAAAGATGTATAGCAGCTAAGTGTAGTAACCAGTGAAAAGCGTTTTGCCAGTCGAACTTGAACCAAAAGAGATGGGAGAATTCTGCAGAAAGCAAATAAAGACAGGGAATCAGGGTGCCTCAGTCAATCAGATGTGATGGAAAGCCAGCAAAAGCGTGAGCGCTTTTTTCATCTGCTGTAATAAAAATGATAAGAAAATCTGTTTAATATAAAACAAATTCAATTCAGATGATCAAGCTGGGGACTGGTCTGCGTGAGAATGATACAGAATCTGTGTTAGCTGTTTTAAAGAAAAAGTTAAATAAGTCTGGGTTGCTGTGATATCATTGACGCTGTCTGAAGAAAGTTATTGACCAGGAGGTTTCTTAAGTTTTTCACGGGTGTCTTAGGAGGAAAAGAAATGAAAAACGGAGGGAAGTGAGAGCAGGAAGGCTTATACAGTGTCGAAAAACTGAACATCCCGGGATAAATGCTTAGTTCTACGGAGAATGTATACTAATGCTTAGTTCTACCAGAGCAACTGGCCAAAAGGAAAAGGCTTTTTTTTTTTTTTTTTTTTTTTTTTTCAGTGCTCAAGATTGGAATTGGGGAAAAAATGATGGGAATCCATCCGTTTTTCTACTTACCCAATTTGCTTAGGCCCTTCTTAGGAAGGGACGTGCCGGAAAAATTGGATGCAAAAGTTTCTTTGGAACAAGGGAAAATGGAAATCAAAGTAACATCTTAAGCTCTGAAGTCTATCTATCCGCGGCGAGTCCAGAGAAAGCTCCAGATAGGACTCCCTGCAACTGTTGGTGCGCAAGTTAGGTGGAGCTATCCCCCTTGTGCCCGGCGTGGGTGCGCAGCGCCGAATAAACAGACCTGCTTTATAACCATTGTGAGGTTCTAGATAGAGTCTGACTTCCGCAAGTCAGTAGCTGACCAATGCTGTAGAGCTCAGAACAGATGTCATCAACAGACTTCAAGTGACTGATCAGGGAATTTGATTAGCTAATATGACTGATTAGCTCTAACTACCAGGACTAAAAGTTTGGTATTTCTGGAGAAGATCGTGTAGACGAAGGAGTGCTCAAATGATGATGTACTAGTTTTGAAGTCTACAAGTATATTCTACCAAACTTTTTAAGAATAAATTCCATGCTAGGCCAATTGTAATGAAATTTTTCTATTATTTCTACAAAGCTGTCTCAGTTTGAAACCTTGAGACAGTTCAGTGTTGGGTAGTCGTCTGTCTCAAAATGCTGAGAAGATGGGGCTGCATTCATTTGCAAACTGGCTGTCCTAAAGGCCTTAAACTTTGCATTATGTTGAGGCAGTGGTGATCTCAGCCTTCTTGTATTTCTCTGAGTCATGTAGCTCCCAAAAGAGATCCCAAGGTCCAGAAAAGACATGGAAATAATTGGTGGCTTGTAAGGAAAAATCACATTCCATCACACAGCACCACCAGAGCTGTCTGTAGAGTTTAGAAGTCAGCTGAAGTTATTTATGTTTCATCTGAAGGGAGTAAGAAAAGAGCAGTTAATATAAAAGAATGCATGTCTGACAATCATACAAGCGGATGGGAGCCTGTTTTATCTGGGTGTCCTGGTTCCAGTTAGGACAGAGTTAATTTTTCCTCATTCTAGCTGGTAGGGTGCTATGTTTTGGATTAGGATGAGAAGAGCGCTGATAACATGCTGATGTTTTAATTGTTGCAGAGCAGTGTTTACACCAGGCCAAGGACTTTTCGGCTTCTCGCTCTGTCCTGCCAGCGAGCAGGCTGGGGGTGCAGCAGGAGCTGGGAGGGGACAGAGCCAGGACAGCTGACCCAAACTGGCCAAAGGGGTATTCCATACCATCTGACGTCATGCTGAACAATATATAGGGGTGGCTGGCCGGGGTGGGGGGCCGGCTGCTCGGGGAAAGGCTGGGCATCGGTCAGCGGGTGGTGAGCAATTGCATTGTGCATCACTTGTTTTCTTACACATTATTATTATTAATACTATTATCATTATCACTATTATTATTATTATTGTTATTATTATATTCCTGTCTTAATAAACTGTCTTTATCTCAACTCACCGGCTTCACTTTCCCGTTTCTCTCCCCCATCCCAGAGAGGGAGGGGGGAGGGTGAGCGAACGGCTGTGTGGTGTTTAGCTGCCAGCCGGGTTAAACCACAACACTGGGTCTGTGCATTTTGTATCTGTATGCTGTTGAGGAGATTGTCAGAATTCTGATTAGAGAATAAGGAACCTACAGAAAGTGCAGTACGCAAATGCTGGAGAGCACGGGTCAAAGTTTTACGCTTCCTGGGACTGCCTAGCATATTAAGAGGTCTAGGGAAGAAATGGCTGTGGTTCGACATTAATAGCACATTGACAAGTGTGATTTAAACCTATCCACATCTAAATCAGTCAGCCCTACTGAAATCTTCAAATACTTAAGAGGTAACCCGTAGCCAATGGTGTCAAAAAGTGCTGTGAGATTTGAGAAAGTAACCTGCATTTCTCTCCCATAACAGTTTTGTCCTTGTGTGAGAAGCGAGTGAGGGATTTTGCTGCCCTTGTGTCTTTTGTTTAACCTCTATCAGCACCACAGGTAGTAAACTGCCACTGTCTTAACTAAATGTTACGCCTTTGAGAAACAAATCAGATGGCAAATAATCTGTTAAGAGCTGACTGCCTTCTTCCCCCCAGACAGCTGAGATGCACCTCTTTTTCCCTCTCCCAAGCATTTGCTGCTTTGCACTTCCTTTTCTTTCATTGGAGAGTCAGATAAATCGGTTGCTTTGCACTAGTATATGTTCCTTGGAAAGCCGCTTAAACTCTCTTCAAACACTGCACTACCTATAAATTGATTGCTTCCTCTAAGTGGCGCTTCTGCTCTAGCCGGATCCTCTAAATCCCATTTTACTGCTTCTGCTTACTAAGCAGGTGAGAGAAACTTTCATAACCGGTGAGCAGAGAAGAAGGAGCTGTAGTTCTGTATAAAGGAAATGTTTGGAAGTTTTGAAGATGTTTCCCCTGCTCAGCTGCCATCCCTATGTTAATCAATTGCCTGATCTTTTGCATTACAGCAGAAGTCTTGATTCAGTTATTAAGGAAAGTTATTTCTGAAAATACTCAGCCCCCTCTGTGCATGCCAAACCTTTAATGGCACTGTGCAATACGCACATTGCAGTGATAAATCAGGTTGTGGAATGAATGGCAACATAAATATTTGGCTCCAGATCCAAAATGTCATTTATTTGGCCATTTTATTTAGGGTAGCACCCCCCGCCCCTCCCATTCCTTCCACCTCCCTTCCCTCCCCTCCCCTCCCCTCCCCTCCCCCCCCCTTACACTCCCCTGCCCTACACTCCCCTCCCCTACACTCCCCAATACTCCCCTACGCTCCCCTCCCCTATACTCCTCTCCCCTACACTCCCCTCCCCTACAATACCCTCCCCTACACTCCCCTATATTCCCCTATACTACCCCTCCCTACACTCCTCTCCCCTACACTCCCCTATACTCCCCTACACGGCCCTCCCCTCCCCTGCCCTGCCCTGCCCTGCCCTGCCCTCCCCTGCCCTGTCCTCTCCTGCCCTGCCCTGCCCTCCCCTGCCCTGTCCTCTCCTTCCCTGCCCTCCCCTCCCCTCCCCTGCCCTCCCCTTCCCTCCCCTCTTGTCCTCTCTTCTCCTCCTCTCCTCTCTTCTTCTCCTCTCTTCCCCTTTCTTTCACAAACTTGAATGCCGAAGAGGGAGAACCGTCACTTCAAATCGCTTCAGTCATTCTCGTAGCTTATATCACTGCCTGATTCATGGGAATCCATCAGCGGTAATCATAAGCGTTGCAGCTGCTGGGTCACTAGTCAAGCAAGAGTCTCAAACTGGGAATCGCTGACTTCTTTCTGTGGCTCAGACAGGTGACTTTCAATTCCACCCTGCCTTGGACACGTCCTCTTGCTGTGTCCCCACCTACAGTGCAGTTTTGCTTAGAAGCAGAAGCACGGTTTTGAAGTAGTTCCACTACTTCCATTTTCAATGATTTAGCTTGGCTAGCCAAGTGGCTTCTGTAAATAGAACACAATCAAGAGATTTTGGTTAGAAACGACTAACTGAGCAGTTCCTTTCCACATGGGCAATGAATGTTTACCCTTTCCTAATGGAGACTACAGTGTAAGAGATAATGACAGATCATTCAGAGAGCTTTGAAATAGCCCTTGGGGATGCTTAGTCCAGAGGACCAGAGTAAATCCGTCTAAAATACACCATGGAATCACTCTGAGTTACTTCCTAACAGAAGCATGTCCTTACTATGTCTGCTATGGCTTCAGCTGGTTTCAGTGTTCTTCTTCACCTAATACTTCAATTAAGAGTTCTAAAGGAAGACGGAAAGATGGAGAAATATCTAAATCACGGATGAAAAGTGCTTTGAGAACGTTGGTCATTAGCCCCATAAAGCATCAAAGTGCTGTCCTCTGAAGCAAATGCTTTATTCTCGTGATATCGAAGGAGGTAAATAAATCCAATGTTGTAACATTAAGGATTGGTTAGAAAAGTAAACCTTGAAAACAAGTAAAGGAGAAGACCAAGTAAGCAATTGCAGTGCCTGTGGGGTAACTGCAGGGTTAGGCAAAGAACTATTGTGCAATGCAATCTTGTTATAAAAGAAGTATTATGTGAATTTTTACTGTTTTATTTCTTGAGTGTTCTATTTGAAAGGGAGTGAATCTATCAGGATTAGCTGTTTAGTTTAGAAATGTAATGAAAATTGGCTTCTCTTTCCTTTTGAGTTCACCCCTTTTTATAGGATTTTATAATTGAGTAAGTAGGTATTTTTTTAAAACAGGGTAAAAGCGGGTAATTATGTGCACAATTATTTTTAAAATACAGTAACAATAGCAAGGATGAGATGAAGGGTATTTATACACTATTATACTGTCACGGTATGTGCCGTACATTAGTAACAGTCAGAGGTTTCATGTTAGTGAACAAAAGATGTCTTTAAATGAGTAAATAAATAATTAAATAAATATGCATATAGGTAGATAGATTGACAGATAGATAGACAGACAGACAGGCACCTAAGAAACTGCTGTGAAGCTTCTTGCTCTCTTTTCTAAAAGTTAAAGTGAATACAGCATCAGGGTGTGTTAGAAACATTACAAGCATTACCTTCAATCCACCACAGGTACACACGAGAGGTCAGTCTGCAGGTTGTGAAGGCAAAGAAACTGCTCTGGTTTGATGTGAAGAACCAAGACGTAAGTTGCTGTCAGAGAAAAGATGCTGTCAAAGTGCGTCACGTCTACGCTAGAGCATCTCTGCCAGCATCTGTAGTGCATCTATATGCACCTATAGTGGAGCATCTCTACTTATCCAGTCTGCGTGATCTTAGGAGCATTCTGAAGCCCCAGAGGAGGGTCTGTTTGTCTTTTTTGCTTTTATAGCCAGTGAAAATTCTTATAATTTTACACAGAGTGGATGAAAAACACTGAGTGTACTTCCAATCTTCACAGCTTCTAAGCAAGTGGAGATGAGGTTGTGGAATAAGCAAATAAAGTGTTGATCTGGAAGCAGCCTAAAGATTGTCTTTAACCAGGGCCTTGCATTCTTCATTTTTATACCATTACTTGCCTTCAAGTGCATGATCATGATTTTATTAACTTTCTACCACTACAGAAATGCACCTGAGTCTTTCACAAAACTTACGGGTGGTAATTGGAAATATTCATCAGCATTCTCTATTTCCTTCTTCATCTCAATTCTCTTCTGGCCTGTGAAGCTTTTCAGATCAGAGATGAAGATCAGCTATAATACAGAGTTTTGGAGACTGCAAAGGAAAAGAAGAATCATACTGAAAACTCTTTTCAGCCTCACGTGCAATCATCAAAGAAAAGAATACCAAAAGGATACTGCTTTATCACGGTAAGCATAAATTTGAGCATAGGTCTCCTATAAGTGAAGCGAGGTTAAACAGGTTCCAAAGAAGGTGAAGGAGCACACCCAAAATCATTTCCATAAAACCGTGGTTTCAAACAAATGGTTTAAAGATTTAGATTTTCTTACAGGTGAAGAATGAAAATATAAAATAAAACAAAATAAAAAATTACCAGGACATACAGTTTTCTTCTAGCTTGCTTTGCTTCATTCAGAATCTGAGTCTTGGGTCACAATCAGGGAGCAGCATTGTACAGAAATGCCAAAGCCTCCCCAAGCTTGTTATATCTTCATCAACAGGGCTTTGATACTGCTGCCTCCTCAGCAACATCGGCAATTTAGTAGGAAAGTTGGTGTCCACCAGGTCAAATTAGGAAGAGGAAATCCCTCTTGCCACAACTTCACACTCACAGCAGAGTTGGCAGGACAGAGCGATGGACAGAGAAGTATCTATGAGAGTGTTAGAAAACAGACTTTAGAACAGATTTCCATCAACCCAGGAAAAATTACTTGCTCATCCCTTCAAACTAAACTCTAAGTAGAAGGAGGTGATCCCAAGCTGCATTCCTGACATCTATGCTGCAAAGTCATCCAATGTGACATGTTACTATACCAGCCTGTTAGGAAGACAAACAAGAGTTTTGAGTTTATGATGTTTGCTTAGAATTAAGCTCAAAGCGTTAGTCCTTTGATATGTTTTTGTCTGCAAGTGTTTTCACTGTTTCCCAGACAATGTCTCCAGCAAGCTAGCTGCTTGTTTCATTTGGCCAGATATTTGGCCATATCTGGCCAGATATTTGCCTTCTTAGTCAATAACCAAATCTGTCAAGTTAAGAACATGTAATTAATGAGAAGGAAATCCTTTTATTTTGATCTGAGTTCACTTTTTTGTTTTTTGGTTTTTTTTGGTTTTTTCTTTCTAGACCAAGAATGAATCACGGAGAACCAGCAAAACTGAGGTGAAAAATGAAATGAAAAATGTTAAGGGCAGGCAGCTTGCTCACTGCAAGTGCTAATCTGGAAGCAGATGGAGTGCATCTTCATACACCACATCCTGAGACGCTCAACAGGTCAGCCCATTTGATGAAGTACATTGCTGTCCTGAATTTTAATGTGACAGGGGTACTTTTAAGTCTCTTGTTTATGCTTTAGTACTTGAGGCGTATGGCAGGAGCACAGCACACTCTTATTTGTCCACCCTTATTTGTTGATGGTGTGTAGGAAAAAGAGAACGTGCAGAGGCCCTCACCCATACATTGCATCTGTCACTCTGTGCAGCTACATCACTGAGCAAAAGTACCAAACGTAATGCTTGTGAAAGGACTTTACACAAACTACAGAATACTAAAACAAAGCATTCACAATAAAAACACATTTTTTGCCTCAGCCAAGCATCAAACCACTTACAGAAGGGCATGGGCCCTCTCTGTGCACCTCAAGGTGGGATCCACAAATCCTCACGTGGTTTCATCACATCCAGCACGCTTCTCTGTCCCTCCTAGCTAAACTTGCACAGAGGCAGCTGCTCCCAAATTGCCATGGTGACATCACTCAGTTCTGTTTCTGAAGTCATCACCGTAGGCGCCTTGCAATGACAACAGAACACTCTCTGTTGCTAATGCGTATGTCTCAGAAACAATTAGAGAAGTGCCACTATCCCCAAGTTGACTTGAATTAGAGTAGTTCAAAAATGATTCTCTGCTACCATACATCCGTGGAAGGTGTGGGATAAATCTTGTCCTTCAGCAAGGATTACAGACAAAAGGAGCTTGATTGTGATACGTTCCCCTTACTTCCAGAGCTGTTGACTTTTTATTTCCGTGTAAGAAAAAAGAAGGTGAACTCAACAATTCTCTTCCTCCGAGTTGGGAATATGAAATAAGCCCAATTATCCAGGAAGCCTTAAAAAGGAAACTATATTTTTCCTTGTTAAACACCTTGTTTCTTCTGAAAAATTTTCCAGTACTTTGCAGCTGCGGTGGTTTTAATCGGGTGGGCAGCCGAGTTCCACCACGGCCACTCTCTCACTCCCCTTCCTCAAAGAGAAAGGGGGAGCAAATGCGATGCAAAGGGCTCAAGGGTTGAGATAAGGACGGGGAGATAGCCCCCTGCCCCTGCTCCACGTGGGGTCCCTCCCACGGGATGCCGTCCTTCCCGAACTGAGCCTGCGGGGGCTGCCCGCAGGCAGCAGCTCTTCAAGAACAGCTCCCACATGGCTCCGTACCACGGGGTCCATCCATCCCCCAGGAGCAAACTGCTCCAGCACGGGTCCCCCACGGGTGGGCGGCAGCTCCCCCCAGCCCCCCTGCTCCTGCATGGGCTCCTGTCCACGGGCTGCAGCTCCGGCCCGGGGCCTGCTCCTGCGGGGGCTCTCCATGGGCCGCAGCCTCCTCCAGGCCACATCCACCTGCTCCACCGGGGGCTCCTCCACGGGGGGGCTGCAGCGTGGAGATCTGCTCCGTGTGGGACCCATGGGCTGCAGGGGGACAGCCTGCTCCACCAGGGGCCTCTTCTCATGCTGCAGGGGACTTCTGCTCTGGCACCCGGAGCACCTGTCCCCCTCCTTCTTCGCTGATGTAAGTGCCCGCAAGGCTGTTTCTCACTCCTCTCTCTCTCCCTGTGAAGCAGCCTTTTTTGTTATTTTTTTCCCACTTCCTTAAATATGCTCTCACAGAGGTGCAAACAACATAGGTTATTGGCTCGGCTCTGGTCAGCAGCAGGGCCTTTATCTGACATGGGGCAGCTTCTAGATTCTTCTTACAGAAGCCACCCCTATGGCCCCCTGCTACCAAAACCTTGCCACATAAACCCACCAGAGCAACCCTTTTGGTGAAGAAATTTTTCCTAATAACCAACCTAAACCTCCCCTGGCGCAACTTAAGGGTTTTTGCTCTTGTCTTGTCACGTGGGGCTTGGGAGAAGAGAACCATTCCCACCTCCCTGTGTTAGTAATAGAAGAAGAAATAATACAATATTGTTTAATATGTTACATTTGCTATGTACTGTTCCGAGGCTGCGCTTGGAAGATACAAAATATATGTGTAAGGGTAACATGAGAGAATGCACCGATTCATGATGAGTTGTAAGGCGGATTAGAAGAATGCTCAATTTGCAAGACATCTGGATAACTGGGGCTTCTTGGACTCTGGGAACTGGATCAAACCAACCTTGCGGTTTGGACTGAGACCAAGGGCTCAGAGAGCATGCGTGAGAAGGAAAGGTTAAAAAGTTCAACTCTGATGAAGACATCTTACTTCATCCCGACGACCACCCGGACGACCATCAGAGATTAGTACGCAAGGAGGTGTTAAATTTGATAAATGCGGTACAAAAACCAAACCAAGTGGCTATTATGCACTGTAAAGCTCATCAAGGAGGAACCTCAAAAATATCAGAAGGGAATCGGCTGGCAGATCGAGCAGCTCGACAAATTGCTCGGGAGGTGTGGAATGTAATGGCTTTGGTACCACTCAAGGTAGGCCCCGCTTGTCTTAATCTTCCCAAGGAACCAAGATATTCACCAGAGGATGAGAAATTAGCAAATCTCCTAAAGGCCCGAAAGAACTCTGATGGATGGTATGTAACTGCTATGGGCCAGGTAGTAATACCCCCCTTGGTGATGCGAGAAATACTTCAGATGAGACATAATGAATGTCACTGGGGTGCAGAGGCAATGGTAACATTTTTAAAACGTAGCATCATCTCTACACACATGTTAACAATGGCAAAATCAGTAATGTCAAAGTGTGAGATTTGTCTGAAAAATAATCCAGTAGCAAGAAAACATGCTGAAATGGGAAGAGTTAGAGTAGGAATAGAACCAGGAGATTACTGGCAAGTTGATTTTGTAGAGTTACCTCGGACCGGGGGATATAGGTATTTGTTAGTAGGGGTTGACACCTTTTCCGGATGGCCGGAAGCCCTTCCCTGTCGCACCAATCAAGCTAAAGAGACAGTAAAATGGTTACTGCGGGAAATCATTCCGAGGTTTGGGGTACCATTAGGAATATCCTCGGATAGGGGGCCGCACTTTGTTTCATCTGTGGTTAAAGACGTAAGTCGACTATTAGGAATTTCTTGGAATTTACATACTGCATGGAGACCCCAATCTAGTGGACAGGTAGAAAGGACGAACCAAACTCTAAAGGGACAGATCAGTAAAATCTGCCAGGAAGCCAAAATACAATGGCCACAAGCTTTCCCTATAGCTTTACTGAGAATAAGGATAAAGCCAAGGAGTGGAATGTCAGTAAGCCCATACGAGATAATGTATGGAAAGCCTTATGAATCCCCAGAACCAAATCCTAACATGCATATAACAGGGAACCAGGATGTTTATAATTATGTATTGTCTCTTGGTAAAACTTTAGCTCAACTTCAAAGTGTTCTGGTGTGGAAGCGACCGTTGGCACTGGAAAATCCTATCCACGACATTCAGCCAGGTGACCGAGTGTACATTAAAAACTGGAATGAAGAACCCCTGAGAGAACGGTGGGCCGGACCTTATCAAGTATTATTGACTACTTTTACAGCTGTAAAGGTAGAAGGGGTGGATGCTTGGATTCATTATACTCGGGTGAAAAAGGTTCCCGAATTTTGGTCAGTGCGAGCAATCGGAGATACAAAACTACAGATGAGGCGCGTATAACCATACGATGTTGGGGTTCTTAACAACAGTATCGATAACAGTAATTGTTTTGTGTAAATACCTTGTAATTGAGTTCCTAGAAATACCAGAAAAATATAAGAAAGAGGAAATATTCAGAGGAGAAAATGTTACTTTGGAATGTGGAATGCACAACGATAAACCAATAACAATTAGCTCTCTACAGGTGGTGTGGGGAAAAATAAATGACTCCAGACAGAGCCAGGAAATATACGTAGACACAACCAGGGACAATACAGGACTGAAGGCTGGATGGAAGGGGAAGGCGTACGTAAGTAAACCCATAGAACTGGGCCAACAACTGAGAGGAGCTACCACCTGAACCCTGTTTAGTGTTACTAAAGTCAACAAAGGAAACTACCGGTGCATGGTAACACGTGAAAATAGCACAGATTACGGGATAAGAGAAATATTGGTATATCCGAAATTGGATAAAGGAATATTGGTAGCCCACTGAAAAGGATCTAGAAGAAAAAGAGAGGGCCAGGTGCCATGGACACAAGTGGTACAGATCCCACACAGGCAACCATCAGAGAATTTACTGGTAGGATTGATTAAAGATTTTGCCATAATGAAAGGAACTGATAGAATTACTGCTTGTATGCCCATTCCAAAAGCAACAGGGGACCCGCTTGAGTGGGGTATAACCACCTCCCACTGCCCCAAGTAAAAGGAAATGAAACAATTCAATGTAAAGAAGTGAAAGTTTTAGAGAGGATAAATGTTACACAATACTATAGGAAACTGAGCCCCCCAACATCGAGGTCTGAATGTGAAAAGAAGAACTATCATTTCATAACGATAGGCAGATTTAAGAATGTGGGACAGTGTCATTACGACGAACTACGTGTAGTAGAAGGAGTTAGAGAAAAGATTGTTTGGGAATGTCAAGAGAAAAATAAGCCAAAAGGAATGAAAGGGTGGGATAGTGATTGGACAGTAAGTTTATTGCAGAAATTCCAGTATGGAGGGAATACATCATGGTGTATTAAATGGCAGGGAAAGCAGAATGGAACTGATCAGTTTTATACAGTAAGCCGGGTTGATAGGAGTGGTAGACAAGAGTCAACAAAGGTAGCTTGGTGGACTTGTGAGAAGAAATATACTTGCGACAGTAATAATGAAGATGTTGAGCACTTACTTCCGGTATTGATAGCTCTTAGGGCAGGATGTGCTTGCCGAGGAATTAAGTACAATTCGGAAAGAAATAGCCAGGCTAGTCAAGTCGCAGTGGATTGTAGCTATAGTACCATACAAAGTCCAGGACAATTTGTATGGGCAGCCAGTAATGGAACTTGGACTACACACCCACCGATAGATGGGGAAGTAAAAGAAATAACTCTAGGACTCCCTCCCCACACTGCGTCCAATATGGAAAAAGTCTCCTTTTAAGGGAAAGTTGGAAACCCTACAAATTAGTAGGGCAAAAAGAAGTTTAGAAGAAGGGGCAGATGAAGATATATGGCATGAACCCTCGGATGGAGTAAAATTCAATTGGGCATTAGAATCTCTATTTGCAAAGGTAGCTACTTATCGAAATAGGGAAATGGTTTATAAACTTACAGGACAAGTGAGTAGGCGCACGAGAGCCACGAAAGAAGGCTTTAGAGACCTTAATATCCAACTACAAGCTACAGCTAAAATGGTGCTACAGAATCGATTAGCATTAGATACACTGTTATTAAAGGAACATGGAGTATGTGGATTTCTAAAAGATCGTATTGATCATTGCTGCATCCACATTCCAAATGTGACTATTGATGTAGAACATGACATAGAACAACTGGC
Organism: Anser anser; assembly: GCF_964211835.1. Lineage (NCBI taxonomy): Eukaryota > Metazoa > Chordata > Aves > Anseriformes > Anatidae > Anser > Anser anser. Next base: position 102,887 of record NW_028153731.1, read on the forward strand.
TCGAGTGGAACAAGATGCAGAACAGGAAGAGAAAGATATGACAACAAGCTGGTTGGATAAAACTTTTAGTGGATGGAATATTAGTAATTGGGTTAAGTCCTTACTGGAGACAATAATTATATTGGTGATTGTAGGGGTACTAATTTGGTTAACATTTATAATGCTGAAAAGTCTGGTTCTAAGGAAGACAACCTGGAACCGGACAGTGATGCAAACTATTGCTCGGCAAATGGAACCACATCCTCAATATCCTCCACCGGCATCTAACAACTTTGGATTTCAGAGAAAGAATCTGAGGAACCCAGGAGGTGAAATGGAATGAAAACCGAATAGACAAGATCAGTTTCAGATCAAGTGAACCCAACCAGAAGGGTGAACGTAACATAAAGCAGAAGTGGTGGACTTATGAAATGTTGTGACAATCCTAATCTTTGTAATTTCCTTGATTCTTAATGATGTAATTTTCCGTGATTATATTATTGGTGAGCACTGAGTGTAAAATATTTTAGTTAGTTAGTGAAAGCATTTGCCCTCCTCGAAAGGAGTGAAAAGCTTTCAAAGGGGGGAAATGTTAGTAATAGAAGAAGAAATAATACAATATTGTTTAATATGTTACATTTGCGATGTACTGTTCCGAGGCTGCGCTTGGAAGATACAAAATATATGTGCAAGGGTAACATGAGAATGCACCAATTCATGATGAGGAGTAAGGAGGATTAAAAGAACGCTCAGTTTGCAAGACATCTAGATAACTGGGGCCTCTTGGACCCTGGGAACTGGATCAAACCAACCTTGCGGTTTGGACTGAGACCGAGGGCTCAGAGAGCATGCGTGAAAAGGAAAGGTTAAAAAGTTCAACTCTGATGAAGACATCTTACTTCATCCCGACGACCACCCGGACGACCACCAGAGAGTAATACGCAAGCGCAGAAGGACTGATAAGATAATTAGCATACGAAGCGAGGCTAGGTGGAGCTAGGAAATGAATATGCATAGATGAGTTGTGAAACCTAATGCATATGTAATATCTTAGGGGATAAAAGAGAACTAAGAGAACAAATCAGACGAAGTTAGATTTGGGCAGGCATGCCCCTAACTTCCGGCGCCTAATAAAGCACCTTCATATAATCACTTTGTGGATTATGTGTCTTCATGAACGCTAACATCCCCAGCCTCAAAAACTGCATTGCCCACGACCCCCAGGCAGCTGACCCCCTCTGCAGTTGCAGCACAGGTGGAAATGGGCGCATGGCTGGAGAGATGCACCTCTGCTCTGCTGGAGCTCTGGCTGCAGAAGACATGCCCCATGCCTTGGACCCATGGGCGTGAGGGCAGAGGGTTTTCTGGGTGGGAGAGGAGGCAAGGGGGCATGTTCAGAGGAAGGGGTCTGCACTGAATGGAAAAAATATGGAGTTTTCTGATGAATTCTCCCTCTGACAAGATTTCTGATTAACTTTCCCCTCATTCCTTGATCATATCCCTGATGCCTGAAGGTTTTATTTCTGGGAGTTGTTTCCCTGTCTCATGTCTTATTCCTGTTTCTGCTCACAGCCTCAACCAAATCTGTGTGCAGTAATCGTTGCCCTTCAGAAACCTGCCTGTATGCAAGAGACTGCCTAGGTGCATGTGCATCTTTGCAGGTGCAAAAGGACCTGTCAGAAAGCCCTGCTGGGTTCAGCAAAGTTGATGCTGTCGCTTTCAATATGAAGAGGAGAGGCTGAAGGTACATTTGGGGCAGCTCACAAACATACAGATCCTCAGAGTTACAGTTCAGGAGTCTCAGCAAAGTGCTCAAACTTACAGCTCCTCTTCCACTTCTTCCTGCTTCCCCTCCTGTCCAGTAGAGTAGGCAATTGAAAAGAGGGCAGAAAATCCCTATTTTGACCTTGTTTGCTTAGAAAAAATTGCTTGGGAAATGCCCTTGTCGTACAATGGAGCTGTGAGCAGGCTGCCCCAGGCAGCAGCCTCCCGCCAGCAGCAGGACCCTGCCCTGCCGGGGGGGCTCCTTCCACCCGCAGCTTCTCCGCGCAGCGCCCTGGGCAGCTCCCCGGGCAGGCTGAGTGCTGAGCCTGGCAGGCGGCAGAGGCCCTGCCCCGGCACACAGCCCCTGGGGCACAGCAGGGACCCTGCTCTGCACCACAGCCCCGGGCACCCCTGCCTGCACCCCAGGATTCACAGCCTGCAGCTGGCCTGCAACAAGGGAGCCCTCGGAGGCCTGCACGTTCACCCTGCAGCAGGGAACCTTAGCAATGGAGCTTGTGCTTCTCCACACTAAAGAAATACCAAGTGCAACCAGCCAGATCTTCTGTGGGAAGTTCTGGGTCTGGAAATCTTCCCTGATACTCCTGTGCACTGCACTGCAGAAGGAGGCTTACCCTGTTATGTGCTATGAAGATTTCTCCTCCTCTCAGCTCTCAGTATTCTCATATTCCACTCAGCCGGTAACCTCCCTCTCCCTTCTCTCCCCTACCCGTGCCAGCTGCAGGCAGTGCCCCCAGCCCTGCTGCGCTGGGCAGAGGAGCTGCTCCTGGGCAGAGCTGGCTCTCTGCAGCGCTGCGCGCTTGCCAGGAGCTCCCCTTGGGCCCAGGAGCCCGGCCCAGCTCAGCAGCAGAGGCCCAGCCCAAGGCCTCCCTTGCTCTGCCCCCCACCAGGCTCCCTGCCCATGGCCCTGGGGCTGCAGGGGAACCTGCTGGGAAACAGCCTGAAGGGATCCCTGGGGTTCCCTCCCTCACCTGGCACACACACTTCTTCACACCTGGGTCATTTCCCCTAGCAGAAAACCACTCCTCGAAAGGAGTGAAATGCTTTCAAAGGGGGGGAATGTTAGTAATAGAAGAAGAAATAATACAATATTGTTTAATATGTTACATTTGCGATGTACTGTTCCGAGGCTGCGCTTGGAAGAAAGGTGCAAGGGTACATATGAGATATGTGCAAGGGTAACATGAGAATGCACCAATTCATGATGAGGAGTAAGGAGGATTAAAAGAATGCTCAATTTGCAAGACATCTGGATAACTGGGGCTTCTTGGACCCTGGGAACTGGATCAAACCAACCTTGCGGTTGAGACCGCGGTTGAGACCGCGGTTGAGACTTGTTGGACTGAGACCAAGGGCTCAGAGAGCATGCGTGAAAAGGAAAGGTTAAAAAGTTCAACTCCGATGAAGACATCTTACTTCATCCCGACGACCACCCGGACGACCACCAGAGAGTAATACGCAAGCGCAGAAGGACTGATAAGATAATTAGCATACGAAGCGAGGCTAGGTGGAGCTAGGAAATGAATATGCATAGATGAGTTGTGAAACCTAATGCATATGTAATATCTTAGGGGATAAAAGAGAACTAAGAGAACAAATCAGACGAAGTTAGATTTGGGCAGGCATGCCCCTAACTTCCGGCGCCTAATAAAGCACCTTCATATAATCACTTTGTGGATTATGTGTCTTCATGAACGCTAACATCCCCAGCCTCAAAAACTGCATTGCCCACGACCCCCAGGCAGCTGACCCCCTCTGCAGTTGCAGCACAGGTGGAAATGGGCGCATGGCTGGAGAGATGCACCTCTGCTCTGCTGGAGCTCTGGCTGCAGAAGACATGCCCCATGCCTTGGACCCATGGGCGTGAGGGCAGAGGGTTTTCTGGGTGGGAGAGGAGGCAAGGGGGCATGTTCAGAGGAAGGGGTCTGCACTGAATGGAAAAAATATGGAGTTTTCTGATGAATTCTCCCTCTGACAAGATTTCTGATTAACTTTCCCCTCATTCCTTGATCATATCCCTGATGCCTGAAGGTTTTATTTCTGGGAGTTGTTTCCCTGTCTCATGTCTTATTCCTGTTTCTGCTCACAGCCTCAACCAAATCTGTGTGCAGTAATCGTTGCCCTTCAGAAACCTGCCTGTATGCAAGAGACTGCCTAGGTGCATGTGCATCTTTGCAGGTGCAAAAGGACCTGTCAGAAAGCCCTGCTGGGTTCAGCAAAGTTGATGCTGTCGCTTTCAATATGAAGAGGAGAGGCTGAAGGTACATTTGGGGCAGCTCACAAACATACAGATCCTCAGAGTTACAGTTCAGGAGTCTCAGCAAAGTGCTCAAACTTACAGCTCCTCTTCCACTTCTTCCTGCTTCCCCTCCTGTCCAGTAGAGTAGGCAATTGAAAAGAGGGCAGAAAATCCCTATTTTGACCTTGTTTGCTTAGAAAAAATTGCTTGGGAAATGCCCTTGTCGTACAATGGAGCTGTGAGCAGGCTGCCCCAGGCAGCAGCCTCCCGCCAGCAGCAGGACCCTGCCCTGCCGGGGGGGCTCCTTCCACCCGCAGCTTCTCCGCGCAGCGCCCTGGGCAGCTCCCCGGGCAGGCTGAGTGCTGAGCCTGGCAGGCGGCAGAGGCCCTGCCCCGGCACACAGCCCCTGGGGCACAGCAGGGACCCTGCTCTGCACCACAGCCCCGGGCACCCCTGCCTGCACCCCAGGATTCACAGCCTGCAGCTGGCCTGCAACAAGGGAGCCCTCGGAGGCCTGCACGTTCACCCTGCAGCAGGGAACCTTAGCAATGGAGCTTGTGCTTCTCCACACTAAAGAAATACCAAGTGCAACCAGCCAGATCTTCTGTGGGAAGTTCTGGGTCTGGAAATCTTCCCTGATACTCCTGTGCACTGCACTGCAGAAGGAGGCTTACCCTGTTATGTGCTATGAAGATTTCTCCTCCTCTCAGCTCTCAGTATTCTCATATTCCACTCAGCCGGTAACCTCCCTCTCCCTTCTCTCCCCTACCCGTGCCAGCTGCAGGCAGTGCCCCCAGCCCTGCTGCGCTGGGCAGAGGAGCTGCTCCTGGGCAGAGCTGGCTCTCTGCAGCGCTGCCCGCTTGCCAGGAGCTCCCCTTGGGCCCAGGAGCCCGGCCCAGCTCAGCAGCAGAGGCCCAGCCCAAGGCCTCCCTTGCTCTGCCCCCCACCAGGCTCCCTGCCCATGGCCCTGGGGCTGCAGGGGAACCTGCTGGGAAACAGCCTGAAGGGATCCCTGGGGTTCCCTCCCTCACCTGGCACACACACTTCTTCACACCTGGGTCATTTCCCCTAGCAGAAAACCACTCCTCGAAAGGAGTGAAATGCTTTCAAAGGGGGGAAATGTTAGTAATAGAAGAAGAAATAATACAATATTGTTTAATATGTTACATTTGCGATGTACTGTTCCGAGGCTGCGCTTGGAAGAAAGGTGCAAGGGTACATATGAGATATGTGCAAGGGTAACATGAGAATGCACCAATTCATGATGAGGAGTAAGGAGGATTAAAAGAATGCTCAATTTGCAAGACATCTGGATAACTGGGGCTTCTTGGACCCTGGGAACTGGATCAAACCAACCTTGCGGTTTGGACTGAGACCAAGGGCTCAGAGAGCATGCGTGAGAAGGAAAGGTTAAAAAGTTCAACTCTGATAAGACATCTTACTTCATCCCGACGACCACCCGGACGACCACCAGAGAGTAGTACGCAAGCGCAGAAGGACTGATAAGATAACTAGCATACGAAGCGAGGCTAGGCGGAGTTAGGAAATGAATATGCATAGATGAGTTGTGAAACCTAATGCATATGTAGTATCTTAGGAGATAAAAGAGAGCTAAGAGAACAAATCAAACGAAGTTAGATTTGGGCAGGCTTGCCCCTAACTTCCGGCGCCTAATAAAGCACCTTCATGTAATCACTTTGTGGATTATGTGTTTTCATGAACGCTAACAATAAGACATCTTACTTCATCCCGATGACCACCCGAGAGTAATACGCAAGCGCAGAAGGACTGATAAGATAATTAGCATACGAAGCGGGGCTAGGCGGAGCTAGGAAATGAATATGCATAGATGAGTTGTGAAACCTAATGCATATGTAATATTTTAGGAGATAAAAGAGAACTGAGTGAACAAATCGGACAAAGTTAGATTTGGGCAGGCTTGCCCCTAACTTGCGGCGCCTAATAAAGCACCTTCGTATAATCACTTTGTGGATTATGTGTTTTCATGAACGCTAACATGCCCACCTCCCTGCCCTCTGCCCAGCGCAGTCCAGCAGCTCAGGCTGGGCTGGCCCCAGGGCAGTGTCCGGAGCAGGCTGCTGCAGGGCTCTGGGCACTGCCACCACAGCCCCAGCCCCTCTGAAGGGCACAGCAGCTCCTGGGGGCACAGAGGGCTCAGCCCCACAGATGGGACATCCAAGGCACAAGACAGCCCCCGGGAGGCCCGCAGCCCCTCCGTGCCATCCCTGGGGGTCTTCAGGCAGCTCCTCCTGCCCCAGGGCCAGGGCAGCCGGGCCCAAGCTGCTGCAGCCAGAAAGGGTTTGCTGGTCCCGTTACTTCCTCATCAGCTGCGATCCGGTCTCAGACAAAGAAGAGGCTGTAGCTGCATTTAGTTTGCTTAAATATGCCGAGAGCCTGGGGATAGCTTCTGCCGAGAGGCAAAACCCCTCTCTCAACAGAAGGGACGAGGAACAAAGCCTTCATCCTGTTAGCCTGATCTCACAGTGATACCCAGGCACAAAGCTGCAACAAGTAGCATTCCAGGAGCATCCGGCCCTATTGCTTCTTGTGCAAGTGACTGGCCGCCTTCCTGAGCCTGTCGGGCTTCTCGGGCGTTCGACACCGCAAAGAAAAGGGAAGACGAGGTGGTGAGGCACAGGGAGCGAGCAAAGGCAGGGGCGGGCAGGGGCGGGCAGGGGCGCCCCGGGCACACAGGCCAGGTCCCCCCCTCAGGCCCCGAGACGCCCCCAGCCCGCCCACGACTCCTAAGATGGCGGCGCCCGCCCTGCCTGGTCAGGCGGTTGCACGGTTGCCATGGCAGCGAGCCCCAGCCAGCCGGCAGGGGGTGGGGCTCCGTTTGCCTGGCGGCTCTGGCAGCCAATCGGAGCCCGGGCTGAGGAGAGGCGAGCCCTGAGGGAGGAGCGGGAGGGAGGAGCGGGAAGCACTGAGGGGAGGCAGAGGCTGTGAGGGGTGGCTCCCAGAGCCCCGGCAGCGTGAGGGCAGCCGCTGCCCGGCCCTGCGTCGTGCCGTGGCGTGTTGTGTACCTTGGGGCGGTTCCCCTGGCCTGGGGACAGGCCGTGGGCAGCCCCAGTCAGGGGGAGACTGGCCCTTTAGCCCCGGCTGGGGTCTCGGAGCTCTTCTCGAGGACTGTTTCCTGGGAGAGCCTCGACGGTTCCTGGGATGGCGGAACCTCAGGCAGCACCGAGCGATTCTCGGAGAGGACCCCGATCCCCGGCCTGAAGAGCCCCTGAGCGAAGACCGCTGCTTTTTAAGTACAAGGGCAGTCTTTCAGAAATTGTTGGCCCCTGCCCGTGAGACACCGTGGAAGCTGCGCAGGGCTGTGGTGCCCGACAGGTAGGTACCTATCAGGTCCAGCAGTGGTACCCTCTTCCCTTACAAATGGTCTAGTGAAGGAGGAGCATAATGCTGTGCGCTGGGGCAACAGAACATTTGCTAAAGCATTTAAAGAAGTCATTTATACGCAGGACTATGGTGGAGACTATTAGGTCGGTCACCGAAAGGTGTGACATATGTTGGAGAAATAATCCAATAAACATGCAAAACTCCACTGCTGAGGGGCAGGCGCCTGGAGAGTATTGGCAGATAGACTTTACCGGACTGCCTAGAAAAGGGGGGCTGAAGTATTTGTTAGTCAAATTTGTTAGGTGTGGCCTGCAGCTCCCACAGGCCTCTCAGGAACGTCCCAGGAATGCGTGCGTGGTGTTTTTCTGGGGTGCTTGTGTATGCCTGCATGTGTCATCGCCTGGGTGAGGTGCTTGCCAAGAGGTTGTGAGCTGGCTGGCCTGGAGCCTGAGGTGTCTTTTCCTTGCTTTCCAGGGACTGAGGCTATCTGGGATGCTGTATGCGACTACATTCCGAAAGAGCTGAAGCGGGATAAGGTGGGCCGGTGTCGTGGGCCCTGCATGAGGCAATCCCTGCCCGAGCAGCATGGCGGTGCACTGAGACTGCCCAGGGTGCCCGGAGCAGCTTCTCGGCCAGCTGGGAGAGAAACCAAGGCCAGATGTGCTCTGCCTCTCAGGTGTTTGGCACACCCTAGGGCTTCCCTCTTCCCTGCGGTCTGCGTGGGGAGGGCGAGCAGAGAGAGGGGGGAATATCCTGGGTCCGTGCCTAGGACAATTGCTGGGAATCAGTGCCAGGTCTAATCCGTGTGCTGGAAACCTCTGGGCGCTTCTCTAGCCAAGGGATGTTGGCAAATGCTGTGAGGGGGGAGACGAAAGAAACTGAGGATGCGGCTCTTTTGCAAAGCTTTCCAAAGTGCCCCACCTTGCCCCATTGTCCCTCAGGAGTGGGCAGGGCACAGAGCAGTGTCCCCCTGCTCTTTCAGCCATCCCTTTTCCCGTCTCTCAAGAACTCCCTCATCGGCCTTTCTGTCTTTTCTGTGTGCAGGGCGTTTGGGTTGCGGGACTCGGGACCTTTGGTGTTGTCCGAGAGCAGTTCCATGGCAAAGAAGGGCTGCTCTTGGTTCGAAGGCCTTTCTTCGAGCTGGACATCGATGAGTTGTGGCTGGAGGAGATCTACTGTCCCACTGAGCTCCTCCCTGGTGAGAAGGCAGCAGCCCCCCTCTTCCCGCCCCATGTCCGGAACGGTTTGTTCTCCCTGCTCTTTGGAAAGGCCTGGGAGAAGTAGAGGATTGTCTCCAACGGTCAGGGTACAGCTTGAGTTCCCCCAAAAGAAACCGTGCCCCAGGAGCTCTTTCTCTTAGCGACCCTTTCTCTGGGAACTTGTTCTGAATGTTGCAAGCAACTTGGGCTTGCCGTGTCGCTGAGGATGTTGCTTCTCCTTGCAGATGGTGTCAAGATTGAGCCGCTGAAGTACGTGCAGCTATCGCGAGCCACCTCCTTCCCACTGCACGTGGCGAAGAACTGCGTGCAAGAGACAATCCTCTTGTACTGCTTCCTCGTGAGGAACAAGGAGCACGTCCCCTTTGCCGTCAGGGACATTGGAGTTCTGCCACGCGAAGATGGTTTTCTGTGCGTGAAGTTTTATCTAGACTGCATCAAACGTCTGGAGAGCGCCGCGGGCCTGGTTGCACTGCTCCACAGCGTAAGTTGGTGAGGTTTTGGGGGCTACTTCCATTTCTTTGGGAATCCTAGCAAAGGGTGAGCAATCTGACTGCTATTGGCCAGCCCGGACATGGCAGGCCAGTCAAATGCCTTTCCCCACGCTTGCCCCCTTAGCTGCTCTCTCCACGAGCAAAGAGAGTTTCTTCTGAGCGTCTGGATGCTTGCCTCTGCAAAAAGCCTGGCAGTGTTACTGTACAGCCTCCATATTCTGCCATTCTTGTGCCCGTGCTGCCGCGATTCCCGTCAGAGAGAATTGCCTGCATGTGGAGGGGAATTTAGGCTACCTTCTGTGGTGCTGCGGGAAGACTGACAACAAACCCCATGCATGGACATGACGGAAAAGGGATGCCATGCCTTGTGCGACACCAGGAGGATTACTGCCAGCAAGCTGCAACGGGTAGGAGGCCAGCCTTCTTCAAGCCCGTGTCATCGTTTGTTTTCCAGGTTTCATCTGACTGTGAGGAGAAGGCCGGAGGCCAAAGTTTCCGCCACCTCGCAGGAGGAAGCTGCAGGAGAGCGCAGGATCAGAAGAGGTAAGGGAACAGGTCCCTGCTGTCTGGGGGTGGTCCCTGTCCCGTGCTGGCTGACTTGAACCAGGTTAAAAGGCAGTGCCCACGCAGCTGCTCGGAAGAGCTTCCTCCTTTCCTAGTTTCAGAGTGCCATCCTGGCAACCTGCTGCAGAGGAGGAAGTAGCTTTCCCTCCCCATCCTGACAAGCTGGGAGCCAGGCACAAGGCAGCAAGATGTGGAGAAGAAGCCTTCTACCAGGTGAGACCCCTGGGGGAAAGGAGGAAGGAGCCCCTTGCAGCCACACTGGAGAGATGTCCCCTTTGGACCCACCAGCCGCAGGGTGGCTCCTGACACACGTCCCAGCGGAGGCCGCTCTCTCAACGGATGGCAAGCGTGCAGCACGTTTGCCTGAGACTGGCACACCAGCTTCATTTTCCAGCAGGGCCCCGATCCTTGGGGGAGCTGAACGCAGAGCCTTGTTGCAGAAGCTCTTCTCCCTTCAGGAGCCCCCCCACATTGCAGCAGAGCCCATCTTCTTGGCTGTGGGAGCAAACGTCCCCTGCCTTCATTCTAACATGTCTCACCGTGTCTTAGGATTGCCGTGGCCCCATCTCCCCTGCTGTTTCTTCCAGCCTAAGGAGCTGTGATACCAGATGGAAAAGTTTCTTTCAGGCATTTTTTTCAAACGCTATCCCAAACGTTGTGGCAGGCACAAGAGAGTGCTGAGGTAGGGAGATGGCATGACTGGGCTCCTTACCTGACGGCTTTCTCCAATGGCTCCGCTGGCTCCCCAGCGATAACCTGTTTTCCACCCATAAGCGCACCGTGTTTCAGGGCCACAGAGGAGAAGCTGAAGTAAAGCCCGGGTGGGCCATAATGGTGTCTCTCGGATCCTGTCCTTGCACAAGACACCGCTCCCCTCCTTCTTCCACCAAAAAGGGCCTGGATACGGGCATCCCGAGCCTTCCTGAAGGCAGGTGGTGCCACAGCTTCGCGTTTGGCTCTCTCTGTCTCCGCTGAAGTGAACACGGCCAGTCCAATATGCCCGCTCGCTGCGGAAGTGCCGTCTGCTGCAGAGGCTGACGCAGCTTGCGAGCGCGGACTGGAGACCGAATTTCCCTGGGCTCATGCAGCCTCCTCCCGGTGTCTGTTTGCAGTGTGCTCCCCCTGTGTCCAGGCAGCTCCCCCGGGACGAAGAAGGCAGACAGGCAGGAAACAGCTCCTCAAGCCAAGTCCACCACCACTGCGCTCCCTGCTCCTGAAGCCTCCAGGAGAGCGCTGCAGGTACCTGCTCTGCCTTGCTGCAATGACTGTGCTGTTTGGGCCTGTACAAAAGCCTCTGTGTGGAGCGATCCCGAGCAGGTCCCTTGGGATGCGTTCGTCTTCACATTTGTTACCTCCTTCACCTCTTCCTCAGGAGACGGAAGGTGGCGTCCCGCACACCTTCCCTGCCTCTTACTGCCTCCCGTGTTGCCATGAGCCACTTCATTTTGACCAGGGGCCATGGAAAAGGAGCAAGGCCTTTCTGAGTCGTTGATGGCAGAGGGCTTTGGTCACCGCGGGCTGTTCAGCTGTGTTTGTCACGAGTTGAGGAGCCTGGCCTAGCTTCAGGGCCCCTCATCCTTGAGGGTCGAAGCACTGCTGACAGACCGGCTGAGGCGAGGGGGCAGGAGTGTGGGTTAGGCCTGAGGGACAGCTGAGACCAATCCTGTCTGCTGTTGTGTTTGTTTTGTTGTTTTTTTGTTTTTTTTTTTTCCTCCAGGAGGTCTGGAACCTGTCTTCACAGTGGGACCAAACACACAGCTCATGGCCCACGTACCAAAAGCTACAAGAGCAAGCCCAGGCAGACATGGCTGCATGGGAAGCCTGGTCTGAGGGGGAGGACCAACAGATACCCCAGGTACTGGCAGTGATCAACACCGCTGAGAACAGCGGTGATCCTCTCTGCCCGGGCTCCGAGGGCGGCAGGTCCCAGGGTGGTGGGAGCAGGACGGGCACGAGGCCGCAGGTCAGGGCTTTTGCTGCTCCTCCCTGTGAGGGAGAGGTTGTCAGCAGAAAGTGAGGGATAAAAGCAGCAGCCAGACGTGGGCTGGCAGCGCCGAGTCGCCTGGTTCGCAGGTCCTGCTGCAGGGTCCTTTCAAGAGGTCCTCTGGGAAAGAGCAGCTGTACGTCCAGTCCTGTTTGATGAGAGGGACTTCTCCTTGCAGCGATTCAACAGCCAACATGCTCGGACTCCCCATCCTCCAGCCCAGCCCAGGAGCAAGGTCAGGAAGAGGTGGAGGAAGGCTGAGAACCCTGCCCCAGCAGAGGAGTTGGGAGCAGCAGGCAAGCTGGAGAGACTCCAGCCTGAGTAAGTGTGTGCCGGCTCCGTTCCCGTCGTGGGGCACTGGAGTAGCTCTTGAGTGATGTCAGGACATGTCCAGGAGCCTGGTCCCTGAGTCCTGGGGTTGCCTGTGACACCCTTTGATTCCTCCTAAAGCGGGCATGACCTTGGTTACCGCCAAGGCCTAAAACTCACCACAGGTTGAAAGGGTGGGTGCACGTGGCACCGCATGGGTGCAGGGTCTGGATTGTAATGGGTAAAGCCTTGTTTGTTCATTAAATATTGCTGATGGGAAGGTTTTCAATGGTTAACTGCTTATACCCCCAATGTCCTGTTGAAGGAAAAAAACAAGTATAGGAATTTCCTGTTAAGTTAACAATTGCAGTAGAAACCAGCTCCAAAAAAGGGCAAAATGGCATTCCCCCTCACATGAGAACACACATATCAGCAGCAAAGTCACGACCCCGACGCAGAGGAAGACAACGATCTTCATCCCCACGACCACCAGAGGACTGACGAAGACCCCCTAGCAACAGGCCTCGCAGTCGTAAGAAGACACCAGGATGTGCCACTAAACCCGGAACTACTAGGCTATAAATGGAGACTCTGGCGGGCTTAGGTGCGCGCCGTTGGCGGAGCAGGAGACTCCCCGGCCGCCCAGCGCTGTTTTACTTATCGCTGCTTGCTGAGTTGCTCAAATAAATAGAAATTCGATCTACCTTACCCACGATGTGTCGGGAATGATTTCTACCAAAACTAATGTATAACATGGATGAGGGGAGAGGCAGAAGGGGTGTCTGACAGAGGCTGAGGGATCCCTTTCTCCTGTTGTTGCAGCCGCCTTTCCCCACGAGCACTCCAAGTTTTGGAAAGGTTGGAGCCGCATCGCCATCAACAAAGTGTATTCAGAAATGTTGCGGAGGCAAACCGGCTGCGGCAAGAGCAGCAGCAGCAGCAGCTCCCCCGGTAAGTATCTCCAAAAAGGGATGGTGCTTCCCGCTGCTGCAAGGCCCATCCTTCCCCTGGGGGCAGCACTGGGAGAAAGAGGGCACGTCTCCGACACCCCTCCCGAGACGGACGCAGGCTTTGGAGACTCTGGAGACTTTGGGACTGGAGCTCCCTGACACCTGACGGGGAGCGGCTGGGCACCCAGAACAGGCTTTCCCATGTGGGATGTGAAAGTCCTGTCTGAAAACAGAGGGGTCCCCTGGATGGCTGCCTCTCCCCTTTCCAAAGCCGAGAGGCTGTCCTTCCTTTGGAGAGCGCTGACGCCAGGACACCTTGCCCTGAGGGGGAATACCTGTGCAGAATACCCAGGGTCCTCCGCTCCACCTGACCCAGCCCCAGGCTGGTGAGCTGCACCCCTGGGGACCCTGTCGTGAGCTCGGGCACGAGGCATCTGTCTCACTTCTCGGCAGCCTTGAAGCTTCCTGGGAAGCAGACCCCTACGTGCACGGCCCGAGCTAAGCCTGCAGTATTTCTCTGTGTTCAGCCTGTACACAACCTGCTCATCCTCTTTTTTCTTTTGACTCCCTAGCGCTAGATGCTGGTACCGCAGTGGAGGGGAAGGTGCTGGGAATGGCGACGGCGGCAGCAGCGGAGCTCTGAGCAAAGGGGCTGGGAAGCTCTCCCGCTTTCCACCCCTGAATGGAAAATAAAGAGCACCGGGGCTCTTCCCAAACAGACTGCTTGTGTCACTTCATCCACCCTAGACTTGAGTACGCATAAGCTGGATCTCTGCTTTGAAAGAGGAATGTGGGTGGAAAGGAGAGCTCTTTCCAAGGCTCCCATTGCTATGCCTGCGCTGTCTTAAGTGTGGCTTCCCGTCATGATGCTCATCGCTGCCAGTTGCGCGCATTTCCAGGGCAGAAGTCTGTGTCTCAGCCCACGTCCCCATAGCTCCCTCCTAGCTAGGGGAGCTCCGTGGCAGACCTGGAGGGGAGGCCCATGGGGACGAGGAGCAGGCAGAGGCATGGGGAATCTGAGGGCATGTGAAAGGACTCTCAGGGCCAGGTGTGCGGGTGTGTATGTGCTTGTGAACCCCGAGAGTGCCGTGTGTGTGCCTGCAGCAGTGACCTGCTGTCTCTGCCAGCCCCAGGGCAGGAGGGGACTCGGCTGTCTGTGCCTGTGTGTTACGTGAGGCCTGTGTGTGGGTGCTGTTGCAAGCAGCGCCTTGTCTGTGGTTGTCTGTGTGGCCGGCTGTATCAGTGTCCTCCCTGGGTGTCCCTGGCACAGGTGCTCAGCTTTTTTATTTTTTTTTCACATTGCCCTGCCAGTGAGGAGGCTGTGGTTGCAAAAAAGCTGGGAGGCAACACAGCCAGGACATCTGAGGCAAACTGGCCAAAGGGCTATTCCCTAGCATATAGAATCATAGACCGGTTTGGGATGGAAGGAATCTTAAAGATCATCAAGTTCCAACCCCCCTGCCATGGGCAGGAACACCTCCCACCAGACGAGGTTGCTCAATGCCCCATCTGTCCTAGCCTTGGACACTTCCAGGAATGGGGCATCCACAGCTTCTGTGGGCGACCTCTTCCAGTGTCTCCTCACCCTCATAGTAAAAATCTCTTCCTTACCTGAGTCTATCCTCAGCCTGTCTTCATAGGAGAGGTACTCCATACCTCTGATGATCATTTTTGTGGCTCTGCTCTGGACCAAGTGCAGGTCCGGGTCTCTCTTGTGCTGGGAGCCCTGCTATTCCATCCCCCGGACTCTGGAGGGCAGAGCAGAGGGGGAGAATCACCTCTCTCGCCCTGCTGGCCACTCTGCTTTTGATGCAGCCCAGGATACAGTTGGATTTCTGGGTTGCAAGTGCATATTGCTGGCTCCTGTTGAGCTTCTCATCGAGCAGTACCCCCACGTCCTTCTCCACAGGGCTGCTTTCAAGGTATTTCTCACCTAGTCTGTACTGGTGTTTCAGAGAGCCCCTCTGCTCATGCATTAGATTGGGAGGCTGGGCATCTGGTTTGGATTGTTGGAAGCCCTAACTTCAAGAAGAATTCAAATGGAGCGTTGGACATGTAGAACAGTAAAGAGGCATTTTCTCCTGCTTCTGTGGTAGGCAATGGGCATAGCTGAAACACATCTGAAACAAAACTATTACCAGCTCGTACCGTTCCAGACAGACCCTTGATGATATATGGGTCAACCCCTGTGCTGCCAATTGTACAGACCTCCGAGTATTATTTTTTCAAAGGCAGTTAAACTTAATAAGCAATGACTTTTACTGGAACACTGAAGAAAGTCTATTCATCGAAGGCTGCATCTATATTAGGTGTGGAGATGGAGCAAGAATGTAGTTTTGCAACAAATGAATATTACAGCAAGGAGTATTTGTTATTGGTGCTCTGTGAGTGAATGAATGAAGTGGCCCTGTGGCTGCCACACCTTCTGTGATGATGGTAGCAAGGGAGACCCATGTTCCTGCTGGAGCTCTTTCTAGACTGTGAATTTATCCAAACTGTGTTGTGTTCCCTTGGAGGTATAGCAACAAGCAATGTAGTCCAATTGGAGAAGATCAGTAGATCAAAGCAGCTAAGGCTAAAGACCTTACATATTCATCATGTGGTTCCAGCATCTAGGAGCTTTGGACTAGATTCGTTTGGAGCCATTGGACAAAAACGCCTGCAAACTTTGATTCAAATCTATCCGAAGAACAGGTGATTAGTTTGGGTTTTTATATCCCCTTTCGGGGTTGCAATACATTGATCTTGCACCTGAAACAGATCTTTAATTTCTGTTTCTTTAGAGAGAACATTCATTCATGTAGCACTAATCCTCTGTGAAACTGCAACTGGATGGAGTAAATGTGATTACTGGAGTTTTATTGTAAAACTACATTCTTGCTCCATCCCAGCATCTAACAGAGATGCAGCCTTTGAGGAATAGATTTTCCTTAGTGTTCTAAGAAGAGCTGCATCCGAAGGAACTGGGGTTCTCCTAGGACCACTACAGAAATACTTCTGCTCTCCATAGCTTGTCCAGCACGGGTAGTGTTGGTCAGAGCACAGTTGCCTGTGACACTTGGTGCATGACACTTAACATAGACTCACAGTTGACACTGAGGTCAATCTGAAAATGAGAATCGTGTTGGAGATGAGAAGAAGGTGACAGAGATGTACTTAGGGTAAATGAGTAATTTCTGTGCCCGTTTCCTCCAAGCTGAATAAGAACAAAGTGAATTAATTTGACAGTTGTCAGTAACTTAGATCACGATAGATTTTATTTCCTAATTGTTCTGACAGTACATTCTCGTGTCCGCTGTGGGTCTGTTCCGCTTCCTAGAGCAGGCAAGCTGGATTCTGCATTTGTCAGCAGAATTTAACATAAACTTTTCCTGAGTGCAGTCTACATGGATAGAATATAAACCGTGTTTAACTTCCTCCATCCAGCCAAATGAATAAGTATTTTATGTTAAAGGACTAAGCATCTTTTTTTTTTTTTTTTTTTTTTTTTGTTTGGGGTGGGGGCTGTGGGAAGGGGGGGTCTTTTTTCCAGACCTTACAAAATAGATCATGGCAACGTTCTATTGTAAAATATGAAAACAGTTATCTTAAGAAACAAAGATGTATAGCAGCTAAGTGTAGTAACCAGTGAAAAGCATTTTGCCAGTCGAACTTGAACCAAAAGAGATGGGAGAATTCTGCAGAAAGCAAATAAAGACAGGGAATCAGGGTGCCTCAGTCAATCAGATGTGATGGAAAGCCAGCAAAAGCGTGAGCGCTTTTTTCATCTGCTGTAATAAAAATGATAAGAAAATCTGTTTAATATAAAACAAATTCAATTCAGATGATCAAGCTGGGGACTGGTCTGCGTGAGAATGATACAGAATCTGTGTTAGCTGTTTTAAAGAAAAAGTTAAATAAGTCTGGGTTGCTGTGATATCATTGACGCTGTCTGAAGAAAGTTATTGACCAGGAGGTTTCTTAAGTTTTTCACGGGTGTCTTAGGAGGAAAAGAAATGAAAAACGGAGGGAAGTGAGAGCAGGAAGGCTTATACAGTGTCGAAAAACTGAACATCCCGGGATAAATGCTTAGTTCTACGGAGAATGTATACTAATGCTTAGTTCTACCAGAGCAACTGGCCAAAAGGAAAAGGCTTTTTTTTTTTTTTTTTTCAGTGCTCAAGATTGGAATTGGGGAAAAAATGATGGGAATCCATCCGTTTTTCTACTTACCCAATTTGCTTAGGCCCTTCTTAGGAAGGGACGTGCCGGAAAAATTGGATGCAAAAGTTTCTTTGGAACAAGGGAAAATGGAAATCAAAGTAACATCTTAAGCTCTGAAGTCTATCTATCCGCGGCGAGTCCAGAGAAAGCTCCAGATAGGACTCCCTGCAACTGTTGGTGCGCAAGTTAGGTGGAGCTATCCCCCTTGTGCCCGGCGTGGGTGCGCAGCGCCGAATAAACAGACCTGCTTTATAACCATTGTGAGGTTCTAGATAGAGTCTGACTTCCGCAAGTCAGTAGCTGACCAATGCTGTAGAGCTCAGAACAGATGTCATCAACAGACTTCAAGTGACTGATCAGGGAATTTGATTAGCTAATATGACTGATTAGCTCTAACTACCAGGACTAAAAGTTTGGTATTTCTGGAGAAGATCGTGTAGACGAAGGAGTGCTCAAATGATGATGTACTAGTTTTGAAGTCTACAAGTATATTCTACCAAACTTTTTAAGAATAAATTCCATGCTAGGCCAATTGTAATGAAATTTTTCTATTATTTCTACAAAGCTGTCTCAGTTTGAAACCTTGAGACAGTTCAGTGTTGGGTAGTCATCTGTCTCAAAATGCTGAGAAGATGGGGCTGCATTCATTTGCAAACTGGCTGTCCTAAAGGCCTTAAACTTTGCATTATGTTGAGGCAGTGGTGATCTCAGCCTTCTTGTATTTCTCTGAGTAATGTAGCTCCCAAAAGAGATCCCAAGGTCCAGAAAAGACATGGAAATAATTGGTGGCTTGTAAGGAAAAATCACATTCCATCACACAGCACCACCAGAGCTGTCTGTAGAGTTTAGAAGTCAGCTGAAGTTATTTATGTTTCATCTGAAGGGAGTAAGAAAAGAGCAGTTAATATAAAAGAATGCATGTCTGACAATCATACAAGCGGATGGGAGCCTGTTTTATCTGGGTGTCCTGGTTCCAGTTAGGACAGAGTTAATTTTTCCTCATTCTAGCTGGTAGGGTGCTATGTTTTGGATTAGGATGAGAAGAGCGCTGATAACATGCTGATGTTTTAATTGTTGCAGAGCAGTGTTTACACCAGGCCAAGGACTTTTCGGCTTCTCTCTCTGTCCTGCCAGCGAGCAGGCTGGGGGTGCAGCAGGAGCTGGGAGGGGACAGAGCCAGGACAGCTGACCCAAACTGGCCAAAGGGGTATTCCATACCATCTGACGTCATGCTGAACAATATATAGGGGTGGCTGGCCGGGGTGGGGGGCCGGCTGCTCGGGGAAAGGCTGGGCATCGGTCAGCGGGTGGTGAGCAATTGCATTGTGCATCACTTGTTTTCTTACACATTATTATTATTAATACTATTATCATTATCACTATTATTATTATTATTGTTATTATTATATTCCTGTCTTAATAAACTGTCTTTATCTCAACTCACCGGCTTCACTTTCCCGTTTCTCTCCCCCATCCCAGAGAGGGAGGGGGGAGGGTGAGCGAACGGCTGTGTGGTGTTTAGCTGCCAGCCGGGTTAAACCACAACACTGGGTCTGTGCATTTTGTATCTGTATGCTGTTGAGGATGTTATAAATGACTGAGTCCCAAATAGGATTACAATCAGAGTTTACAATTTATTAAACGAATAGAGGCAAGCAAACAGCGCTGGGTGCGCCGGGAGTCTCTGCTCCACCGGGACGCACACCTGTTACGTAAGGCGGCTGGTTTTTATGCTCCTAGGCTAATACATATTCATTACTACTTCTAGAAGAGGCAGGGTTATTATAATTGGTTTCCCGAATCCGAAGTCCTCCCAGGTGCGCCTGCTTATCAGTCTCTGTTAGTTTCTCGGGGGCCGCTCGGACAGGGAGGCTCATATTCTTCCTCCTTATCTAGTGGTCTCTTGGCCGGCTGTCAGAAGTTACTGCACATTCGTGCAAAGTCAGCAGTTTTTCTCCGAAGAAATCCCTTTGTTCTCTTCTCGCCTAAACCCAGGCCTCAATGTTAACCCTTCAAAACCCCTTAGTGGCACGAATTGCTGGACCATTTCTTACAAGGAGATTGTCAGAATTCTGATTAGAGAATAAGGAACCTACAGAAAGTGCAGTACGCAAATGCTGGAGAGCACGGGTCAAAGTTTTACGCTTCCTGGGACTGCCTAGCATATTAAGAGGTCTAGGGAAGAAATGGCTGTGGTTCGACATTAATAGCACATTGACAAGTGTGATTTAAACCTATCCACATCTAAATCAGTCAGCCCTACTGAAATCTTCAAATACTTAAGAGGTAACCCGTAGCCAATGGTGTCAAAAAGTGCTGTGAGATTTGAGAAAGTAACCTGCATTTCTCTCCCATAACAGTTTTGTCCTTGTGTGAGAAGCGAGTGAGGGATTTTGCTGCCCTTGTGTCTTTTGTTTAACCTCTATCAGCACCACAGGTAGTAAACTGCCACTGTCTTAACTAAATGTTACGCCTTTGAGAAACAAATCAGATGGCAAATAATCTGTTAAGAGCTGACTGCCTTCTTCCCCCCAGACAGCTGAGATGCACCTCTTTTTCCCTCTCCCAAGCATTTGCTGCTTTGCACTTCCTTTTCTTTCATTGGAGAGTCAGATAAATCGGTTGCTTTGCACTAGTATATGTTCCTTGGAAAGCCGCTTAAACTCTCTTCAAACACTGCACTACCTATAAATTGATTGCTTCCTCTAAGTGGCGCTTCTGCTCTAGCCGGATCCTCTAAATCCCATTTTACTGCTTCTGCTTACTAAGCAGGTGAGAGAAACTTTCATAACCGGTGAGCAGAGAAGAAGGAGCTGTAGTTCTGTATAAAGGAAATGTTTGGAAGTTTTGAAGATGTTTCCCCTGCTCAGCTGCCATCCCTATGTTAATCAATTGCCTGATCTTTTGCATTACAGCAGAAGTCTTGATTCAGTTATTAAGGAAAGTTATTTCTGAAAATACTCAGCCCCCTCTGTGCATGCCAAACCTTTAATGGCACTGTGCAATACGCACATTGCAGTGATAAATCAGGTTGTGGAATGAATGGCAACATAAATATTTGGCTCCAGATCCAAAATGTCATTTATTTGGCCATTTTATTTAGGGTAGCACCCCCCGCCCCTCCCATTCCTTCCACCTCCCTTCCCTTCCCTCCCCTCCCCTCCCCTCCCCTTCCCTCCCCTTCCCTCCCCTCTTGTCCTCTCCTCCTCTCCTCTCTTCTTCTCCTCTCTTCCCCTTTCTTTCACAAACTTGAATGCCGAAGAGGGAGAACCGTCACTTCAAATCGCTTCAGTCATTCTCGTAGCTTATATCACTGCCTGATTCATGGGAATCCATCAGCGGTAATCATAAGCGTTGCAGCTGCTGGGTCACTAGTCAAGCAAGAGTCTCAAACTGGGAATCGCTGACTTCTTTCTGTGGCTCAGACAGGTGACTTTCAATTCCACCCTGCCTTGGACACGTCCTCTTGCTGTGTCCCCACCTACAGTGCAGTTTTGCTTAGAAGCAGAAGCACGGTTTTGAAGTAGTTCCACTACTTCCATTTTCAATGATTTAGCTTGGCTAGCCAAGTGGCTTCTGTAAATAGAACACAATCAAGAGATTTTGGTTAGAAACAACTAACTGAGCAGTTCCTTTCCACATGGGCAATGAATGTTTACCCTTTCCTAATGGAGACTACAGTGTAAGAGATAATGACAGATCATTCAGAGAGCTTTGAAATAGCCCTTGGGGATGCTTAGTCCAGAGGACCAGAGTAAATCCGTCTAAAATACACCATGGAATCACTCTGAGTTACTTCCTAACAGAAGCATGTCCTTACTATGTCTGCTATGGCTTCAGCTGGTTTCAGTGTTCTTCTACACCTAATACTTCAATTAAGAGTTCTAAAGGAAGACGGAAAGATGGAGAAATATCTAAATCACGGATGAAAAGTGCTTTGAGAACGTTGGCCATTAGCCCCATAAAGCATCAAAGTGCTGTCCTCTGAAGCAAATGCTTTATTCTCTTGATATCGAAGGAGGTAAATAAATCCAATGTTGTAACATTAAGGATTGGTTAGAAAAGTAAACCTTGAAAACAAGTAAAGGAGAAGACCAAGTAAGCAATTGCAGTGCCTGTGGGGTAACTGCAGGGTTAGGCAAAGAACTATTGTGCAATGCAATCTTGTTATAAAAGAAGTATTATGTGAATTTTTACTGTTTTATTTCTTGAGTGTTCTATTTGAAAGGGAGTGAATCTATCAGGATTAGCTGTTTAGTTTAGAAATGTAATGAAAATTGGCTTCTCTTTCCTTTTGAGTTCACCCCTTTTTATAGGATTTTATAATCGAGTAAGTAGGTATTTTTTTAAAACAGGGTAAAAGCGGGTAATTATGTGCACAATTATTTTTAAAATACAGTAACAATAGCAAGGATGAGATGAAGGGTATTTATACACTATTATACTGTCACGGTATGTGCCGTACATTAGTAACAGTCAGAGGATTCATGTTAGTGAACAAAAGATGTCTTTAAATAAGTAAATAAATAATTAAATAAATATGCATATAGGTAGATAGATTGACAGATAGATAGACAGACAGACAGGCACCTAAGAAACTGCTGTGAAGCTTCTTGCTCTCTTTTCTAAAAGTTAAAGTGAATACAGCATCAGGGTGTGTTAGAAACATTACAAGCATTACCTTCAATCCACCACAGGTACACACGAGAGGTCAGTCTGCAGGTTGTGAAGGCAAAGAAACTGCTCTGGTTTGATGTGAAGAACCAAGACGTAAGTTGCTGTCAGAGAAAAGATGCTGTCAAAGTGCGTCACGTCTACGCTAGAGCATCTCTGCCAGCATCTGTAGTGCATCTATATGCACCTATAGTGGAGCATCTCTACTTATCCAGTCTGGGTGATCTTAGGAGCATTCTGAAGCCCCAGAGGAGGGTCTGTTTGTCTTTTTTGCTTTTATAGCCAGTGAAAATTCTTATAATTTTACACAGAGTGGATGAAAAACACTGAGTGTACTTCCAATCTTCACAGCTTCTAAGCAAGTGGAGATGAGGTTGTGGAATAAGCAAATAAAGTGTTGATCTGGAAGCAGCCTAAAGATTGTCTTTAACCAGGGCCTTGCATTCTTCATTTTTATACCATTACTTGCCTTCAAGTGCATGATCATGATTTTATTAACTTTCTACCACTACAGAAATGCACCTGAGTCTTTCACAAAACTTACGGGTGGTAATTGGAAATATTCATCAGCATTCTCTATTTCCTTCTTCATCTCAATTCTCTTCTGGCCTGTGAAGCTTTTCAGATCAGAGATGAAGATCAGCTATAATACAGAGTTTTGGAGACTGCAAAGGAAAAGAAGAATCATACTGAAAACTCTTTTCAGCCTCACGTGCAATCATCAAAGAAAAGAATACCAAAAGGATACTGCTTTATCACGGTAAGCATAAATTTGAGCATAGGTCTCCTATAAGTGAAGCGAGGTTAAACAGGTTCCAAAGAAGGTGAAGGAGCACACCCAAAATCATTTCCATAAAACCGTGGTTTCAAACAAATGGTTTAAAGATTTAGATTTTCTTACAGGTGAAGAATGAAAATATAAAATAAAACAAAATAAAAAATTACCAGGACATACAGTTTTCTTCTAGCTTGCTTTGCTTCATTCAGAATCTGAGTCTTGGGTCACAATCAGGGAGCAGCATTGTACAGAAATGCCAAAGCCTCCCCAAGCTTGTTATATCTTCATCAACAGGGCTTTGATACTGCTGCCTCCTCAGCAACATCGGCAATTTAGTAGGAAAGTTGGTGTCCACCAGGTCAAATTAGGAAGAGGAAATCCCTCTTGCCACAACTTCACACTCACAGCAGAGTTGGCAGGACAGAGCGATGGACAGAGAAGTATCTATGAGAGTGTTAGAAAACAGACTTTAGAACAGATTTCCATCAACCCAGGAAAAATTACTTGCTCATCCCTTCAAACTAAACTCTAAGTAGAAGGAGGTGATCCCAAGCTGCATTCCTGACATCTATGCTGCAAAGTCATCCAATGTGACATGTTACTATACCAGCCTGTTAGGAAGACAAACAAGAGTTTTGAGTTTATGATGTTTGCTTAGAATTAAGCTCAAAGCGTTAGTCCTTTGATATGTTTTTGTCTGCAAGTGTTTTCACTGTTTCCCAGACAATGTCTCCAGCAAGCTAGCTGCTTGTTTCATTTGGCCAGATATTTGGCCATATCTGGCCAGATATTTGCCTTCTTAGTCAATAACCAAATCTGTCAAGTTAAGAACATGTAATTAATGAGAAGGAAATCCTTTTATTTTGATCTGAGTTCACTTTTTTGTTTTTTGGTTTTTTTTGGTTTTTTCTTTCTAGACCAAGAATGAATCACGGAGAACCAGCAAAACTGAGGTGAAAAATGAAATGAAAAATGTTAAGGGCAGGCAGCTTGCTCACTGCAAGTGCTAATCTGGAAGCAGATGGAGTGCATCTTCATACACCACATCCTGAGACGCTCAACAGGTCAGCCCATTTGATGAAGTACATTGCTGTCCTGAATTTTAATGTGACAGGGGTACTTTTAAGTCTCTTGTTTATGCTTTAGTACTTGAGGCGTATGGCAGGAGCACAGCACACTCTTATTTGTCCACCCTTATTTGTTGATGGTGTGTAGGAAAAAGAGAACGTGCAGAGGCCCTCACCCATACATTGCATCTGTCACTCTGTGCAGCTACATCACTGAGCAAAAGTACCAAACGTAATGCTTGTGAAAGGACTTTACACAAACTACAGAATACTAAAACAAAGCATTCACAATAAAAACACATTTTTTGCCTCAGCCAAGCATCAAACCACTTACAGAAGGGCATGGGCCCTCTCTGTGCACCTCAAGGTGGGATCCACAAATCCTCACGTGGTTTCATCACATCCAGCACGCTTCTCTGTCCCTCCTAGCTAAACTTGCACAGAGGCAGCTGCTCCCAAATTGCCATGGTGACATCACTCAGTTCTGTTTCTGAAGTCATCACCGTAGGCGCCTTGCAATGACAACAGAACACTCTCTGTTGCTAATGCGTATGTCTCAGAAACAATTAGAGAAGTGCCACTATCCCCAAGTTGACTTGAATTAGAGTAGTTCAAAAATGATTCTCTGCTACCATACATCCGTGGAAGGTGTGGGATAAATCTTGTCCTTCAGCAAGGATTACAGACAAAAGGAGCTTGATTGTGATACGTTCCCCTTACTTCCAGAGCTGTTGACTTTTTATTTCCGTGTAAGAAAAAAGAAGGTGAACTCAACAATTCTCTTCCTCCGAGTTGGGAATATGAAATAAGCCCAATTATCCAGGAAGCCTTAAAAAGGAAACTATATTTTTCCTTGTTAAACACCTTGTTTCTTCTGAAAAATTTTCCAGTACTTTGCAGCTGCGGTGGTTTTAATCGGGTGGGCAGCCGAGTTCCACCACGGCCACTCTCTCACTCCCCTTCCTCAAAGAGAAAGGGGGAGCAAATGCGATGCAAAGGGCTCAAGGGTTGAGATAAGGACGGGGAGATAGCCCCCTGCCCCTGCTCCACGTGGGGTCCCTCCCACGGGATGCCGTCCTTCCCGAACTGAGCCTGCGGGGGCTGCCCGCAGGCAGCAGCTCTTCAAGAACAGCTCCCACATGGCTCCGTACCACGGGGTCCATCCATCCCCCAGGAGCAAACTGCTCCAGCACGGGTCCCCCACGGGTGGGCGGCAGCTCCCCCCAGCCCCCCTGCTCCTGCATGGGCTCCTGTCCACGGGCTGCAGCTCCGGCCCGGGGCCTGCTCCTGCGGGGGCTCTCCATGGGCCGCAGCCTCCTCCAGGCCACATCCACCTGCTCCACCGGGGGCTCCTCCACGGGGGGGCTGCAGCGTGGAGATCTGCTCCGTGTGGGACCCATGGGCTGCAGGGGGACAGCCTGCTCCACCAGGGGCCTCTTCTCATGCTGCAGGGGACTTCTGCTCTGGCACCCGGAGCACCTGTCCCCCTCCTTCTTCGCTGATGTAAGTGCCTGCAAGGCTGTTTCTCACTCCTCTCTCTCTCCCTGTGAAGCAGCCTTTTTTGTTATTTTTTTCCCACTTCCTTAAATATGCTCTCACAGAGGTGCAAACAACATAGGTTATTGGCTCGGCTCTGGTCAGCAGCAGGGCCTTTATCTGACATGGGGCAGCTTCTAGATTCTTCTTACAGAAGCCACCCCTATGGCCCCCTGCTACCAAAACCTTGCCACATAAACCCACCAGAGCAACCCTTTTGGTGAAGAAATTTTTCCTAATAACCAACCTAAACCTCCCCTGGCGCAACTTAAGGGTTTTTGCTCTTGTCTTGTCACGTGGGGCTTGGGAGAAGAGAACCATTCCCACCTCCCTGTGTTAGTAATAGAAGAAGAAATAATACAATATTGTTTAATATGTTACATTTGCGATGTACTGTTCCGAGGCTGCGCTTGGAAGATACAAAGTATATGTGCAAGGGTAACATGAGAATGCACCAATTCATGATGAGGAGTAAGGAGGATTAAAAGAACGCTCAGTTTGCAAGACATCTGGATAACTGGGGCCTCTTGGACCCTGGGAACTGGATCAAACCAACCTTGCGGTTTGGACTGAGACCGAGGGCTCAGAGAGCATGCGTGAGAAGGAAAGGTTAAAAAGTTCAACTCTGATGAAGACATCTTACTTCATCCCGACGACCACCCGGACGACCACCAGAGAGTAATACGCAAGCGCAGAAGGACTGATAAGATAATTAGCATACGAAGCGAGGCTAGGTGGAGCTAGGAAATGAATATGCATAGATGAGTTGTGAAACCTAATGCATATGTAATATCTTAGGGGATAAAAGAGAACTAAGAGAACAAATCAGACGAAGTTAGATTTGGGCAGGCATGCCCCTAACTTCCGGCGCCTAATAAAGCACCTTCGTATAATCACTTTGTGGATTATGTGTCTTCATGAACGCTAACATCCCCAGCCTCAAAAACTGCATTGCCCACGACCCCCAGGCAGCTGACCCCCTCTGCAGTTGCAGCACAGGTGGAAATGGGCGCATGGCTGGAGAGATGCACCTCTGCTCTGCTGGAGCTCTGGCTGCAGAAGACATGCCCCATGCCTTGGACCCATGGGCGTGAGGGCAGAGGGTTTTCTGGGTGGGAGAGGAGGCAAGGGGGCATGTTCAGAGGAAGGGGTCTGCACTGAATGGAAAAAATATGGAGTTTTCTGATGAATTCTCCCTCTGACAAGATTTCTGATTAACTTTCCCCTCATTCCTTGATCATATCCCTGATGCCTGAAGGTTTTATTTCTGGGAGTTGTTTCCCTGTCTCATGTCTTATTCCTGTTTCTGCTCACAGCCTCAACCAAATCTGTGTGCAGTAATCGTTGCCCTTCAGAAACCTGCCTGTATGCAAGAGACTGCCTAGGTGCATGTGCATCTTTGCAGGTGCAAAAGGACCTGTCAGAAAGCCCTGCTGGGTTCAGCAAAGTTGATGCTGTCGCTTTCAATATGAAGAGGAGAGGCTGAAGGTACATTTGGGGCAGCTCACAAACATACTGATCCTCAGAGTTACAGTTCAGGAGTCTCAGCAATGTGCTCAAACTCACAGCTCCTCTTCCACTTCTTCCTGCTTCCCCTCCTGTCCAGTAGAGTAGGCAATTGAAAAGAGGGCAGAAAATCCCTATTTTGACCTTGTTTGCTTAGAAAAAATTGCTTGGGAAATGCCCTTGTCGTACAATGGAGCTGTGAGCAGGCTGCCCCAGGCAGCAGCCTCCCGCCAGCAGCAGGACCCTGCCCTGCCGGGGGGGCTCCTTCCACCCGCAGCTTCTCCGCGCAGCGCCCTGGGCAGCTCCCCGGGCAGGCTGAGTGCTGAGCCTGGCAGGCGGCAGAGGCCCTGCCCCGGCACACAGCCCCTGGGGCACAGCAGGGACCCTGCTCTGCACCACAGCCCCGGGCACCCCTGCCTGCACCCCAGGATTCACAGCCTGCAGCTGGCCTGCAACAAGGGAGCCCTCGGAGGCCTGCACGTTCACCCTGCAGCAGGGAACCTTAGCAATGGAGCTTGTGCTTCTCCACACTAAAGAAATACCAAGTGCAACCAGCCAGATCTTCTGTGGGAAGTTCTGGGTCTGGAAATCTTCCCTGATACTCCTGTGCACTGCACTGCAGAAGGAGGCTTACCCTGTTATGTGCTATGAAGATTTCTCCTCCTCTCAGCTCTCAGTATTCTCATATTCCACTCAGCCGGTAACCTCCCTCTCCCTTCTCTCCCCTACCCGTGCCAGCTGCAGGCAGTGCCCCCAGCCCTGCTGCGCTGGGCAGAGGAGCTGCTCCTGGGCAGAGCTGGCTCTCTGCAGCGCTGCCCGCTTGCCAGGAGCTCCCCTTGGGCCCAGGAGCCCGGCCCAGCTCAGCAGCACAGGCCCAGCCCAAGGCCTCCCTTGCTCTGCCCCCCACCAGGCTCCCTGCCCATGGCCCTGGGGCTGCAGGGGAACCTGCTGGGAAACAGCCCGAAGGGATCCCTGGGGTTCCCTCCCTCACCTGGCACACACACTTCTTCACACCTGGGTCATTTCTCCTAGCAGAAAACCAATTTAAGTGTAACAATCTCATCTTGTTGTCCCAGTATCAGTTTGGACATGAAGTCGTGGTCAGGGACTGATCTCCTTCATCCCCACTTGAGGAAGGAATTCAGCAGAGTCAGTCGAGGCATCTCATGCTGCTTGTTATTCCTGGGGTTGGAAGGGGTCTCAGCTCCCTCCCATGTCTGCCACAGACCCGCAGGAGCTGGGATTCCTCTGGCCTCAGTTCAGGTGTCCACAACATAGGCAGCTTAATGCGAATTACTGAGCCACGATAGCTCCTTAGTGGAGATGGAGGACAGGCAGGAGCTGTTCAGATGCAAACATCTGGTGAAATTTGTGGATGATCCCCTGGGAGTGTGGTGGAGGCATATGTCCTTTGGGTAACTGAAATGGCAGCAGATGGCACATGTAGGACAACTGAACCTGTCCCTACTCCTTTTGTGCAGGGCAGCCTGCAGAGGTTGTCAGCAGAGCAAAAGGAGTCATGTGTCACAGGGAGAGCTAAACCTATTCTGTTCTCTTTTAAATGTTCTGTTCTCTTTTAAATGTTCTCTTTTTCCTTTCTCTTCTACATGTCCCTTGGCTGTAATGGCTGTTGTGTCACGGACATCTCCACAGGGCCTCAGCTCTCACCAGCAAGGTCTCCCTGCCCTTTGTGCCTTGAGGCAGGACTCTGCAGGGGTACAACAGCTGGTGGGTGGGGACAAAATCAGTGGTTACTTTGCAAACTACACCCTTAACAGTTCATGGGACCTTAGGCCCTGCATCCACAGGTACAGGGAGAGTGTTCTGGCCTGGATGTACTGGTTCCTTATGATCCCGGAAGGGATCGGACAGCAGCATTCAGATACTGTAAGGGATCATTTAACTGCTCTTAGAGCTAAGACTGTAAGGAGAGAAGACTATAGATGACCTACTGAATCTGGTGTGACTTCATTCTAGACTCAGTACTCCACTGTTAGTTGCAGCTCTCCATTAGACATTTGCACTGACCCTATGGGATTATTAAAGGGTGAACAAATTTTGCTGATCAGTCCTTGGCTCTCCAGTAATGAATCAGCATATATATGGTAATCAGGGAGTCTCGGATAGTGCCATATTGCCACTGGTGCACCATTTGGGTAGCTACTGGCACTTCGACCCTGAGCAACCCCACAACAGAAGGTTACCATGAAAGACTAGGCAAGGTAGAAGAGTGTTTAATGTGCATAAATCACCTCCAGCATGGCCAATTCCATCCGATACAGGCTCCCTCTCTCCCTGGTGGTCCATTTGCCTGGGTGACATACAACATCTTCCTCGAAGGGATACCTTTCCTTTACACCTGACAGGAGCTGCCTCAAGAGACTGAGGATTTGTGCCCCCTTTCCAACTGCTTTGTTAATGCCCCCTTCCCTGGGGAGGGATCCCAGCTTCTTGGCTTCCCTGCCCTCAAATTCCAGGCTACTGGCCCTGTTATCCCAGTATCAGATCAGCCGGGTGACAATGTGCTGGCCTAGATGATGGCTGAAATCTTTTTACACATCTCACAACTCCTCAAGGAACAGTGATCAGGTGCTTACTGATGATTTTATGTTATCTCACTCTTCATCCACCTGTTCCTCTGACGGCCCTGCTTGGGAGTAGCCTGCCTTGTCATCTTCTTCCTCCTTCCCTGTATGAGTAGGAGCTTCTTTCCTTGCTAAACAAGCTGATTTTATCTCTCTTGTTTCTTCTCATGTCTACGTATGACTGATACAGGCACAGGTTGGTTCTGTGGCCCAGTCGCAGGGATTGGAGTTGTGTAGATTGCAACTCAGTAAGCAAAGGCCAAGCCCCAGCACATTGCAGTGATTTCTGTCTCTTTGGAATTGCCAGGGTGATGACACTCCTTTTTCAAGCATTCTGTGATTATTTTTTTAGGATTCTGCACTTGTTCATGGGTGAAGTAACAAAGCATTGCAGGTGCCTACAGTTCTAGGTGCCCGCCCATATCCTCCCACATTCCCTGCCACTCATAATTATCCTGCCTCAAGGCACATCACTGTGTGGCATTCTAGAAGTAGGTTACCCTAACCTTAAACAAAACCTGAAACACATTCAGGAGAAATAAGAATAAGTTGGTTTGAACATCCCAAGGATATTGAAAGTTTTGAAGAGCTATTGTAACTAGCCTGGAGGAGAAAGGGGGAGGTGAAGGAGAAATGGAGAGGGAAGAAGTGGGGAGAAGAAGTGTCCCCCCTCATCCCTCCCACAGATTGTCTCCCCGAGGAGAAAAGGTAAAGACTGTTAATTATGAATAGTTTCCGAGAGAAGGTTCCTCAAGTATGGAGGTGACAGCAATGCTGAGTACAACTACCAGATTAGTCTCATGACCAGCAATTTCATCATAACATGAGGCAGCGTCACCCAGTAGAGTAAACTAATAACCATAAACCAGCCCCCAGAAAGCCCCCAGCACAACAGGGAATACACCGAGTACGTAATGTGCTATCTAACAGAATTCTGAGGCGAAACACAACTACTACACCGAGATTAAAAAATAAATAAAAAAATACACCTTGTGGTCAGCAGCTATGAAGCAGATATAATGCTTGTAACCATTTTATTTTAACATGATCTGGTCATATCTGTTATTATCTCAACCCTTTGGGCCCCACGCAGGACCCATTCAGGAAGGAGGGCATCCCACAGGAGGGACCCAGAGAGGGCAGAGATGGATTGTCAAGGAGCGGTGGAGACAAGTGTCATGGACTGACTGCAATCCCCATTCCCCTGCACCACTCAGGGGAAGGAGTTACAAGGGGCTGGATGGGGGGAATGGTGTTTTTAGTTTGCTTGTGGTTCCTGATGGTTGTAGTCCACTGGTAATAGGCAATACATTCTATTAATCTACCTATGCTAAGTCTGCCTTTCCCGTGATGATAATTGGTGCCCATGATGGTATTTGGTGGGTGACCTCGTGCTCTGCCTCAACCCCTGAGGTCTTTTCATCGTATTTTCTCCCCCTTTTCCTCGTAGAATCATAGAATCATAGAATATCCCGAGTTGGAAGGGACCCATAAGGATCATCAGGTCCAACTCCTGGCACCGCACAGGTCTGCCCAAAAGTTTAGACCATGTGACTAAGTGTCCA
The DNA here is from genome assembly GCF_964211835.1 of Anser anser. Lineage (NCBI taxonomy): Eukaryota > Metazoa > Chordata > Aves > Anseriformes > Anatidae > Anser > Anser anser. Next base: position 133,682 of record NW_028153731.1, read on the forward strand.
GTCCAATCTCTTCTTAAATTCAGACAGGCTTGGTGCAGTGACTACTTCACTGGGGAGCCTGTTCCAGTGTGTGACCACCCTCTCGGTGAAGAACCTCTTCCTGATGTCCAGCCTAAACTTCCCCTGTCTCAGCTTCACACTGTTCCCACAGGTCCTGTAGGTTGGACGTGAAAGAGCAGTTGCCGTGGAGTTCAACTGCGTAGCTGGATAAAACCACCACAGTAATGGACATGGAAAGGGTTCAGCACCAGGACTGTGGCCACCCAGGGATGGCATCTCAACACCCAGGACATGCTGTGCCAGCCTGGCTGCACAGAAGAGAAGGAACAGAGGTTCCCCTGAAGGAGAGCAGTAGAAGAGGAAGGCTTGATTTCCAACACAGGAATTTCTGGCACATCCCTGAGAGGCCTGTGGGAGCTGCAGGCCACACCAGTCTCTGGGACACCAGAGGTCTTTCCGCCCAGAGCCAGATTCCAAAGAGGCACCAGCTCCCAGGGAAACCTGGCCCTGGATTGTCCCCATCAGGAGAAGTCTGAGCCATGCCCAGAGGAGCCCTGGGGCTCAGGGCAGCCCTAGCATCAGGACCCAGGAATCCTGACTGCCACATTGTCCCCTCAGCCCAGAAGGACCCTCAGGCAGGGCTCTTGCAGCAGCCATCAGCCCTATCCAGCCTCCTCCCAAAGCCCTGGACATGAAGCTCTGGACAGCTGACAGCCCCTCGGCCACCCCTTGGGAAGGGGCTCCTGACACCCTCACCTTTGGGGGAGAGCTGCAGGAGCACTGGGAATGCAGAAGTCAGGTTGGAGGTGATGGTCGCCCTCCAGCAGCCCTCCATCTCGCTTGCTGCTGGCCCTCAGCTCACGACAAGGGATGCCCGCCCTGGCTCCTCAACCACAGCTCCTCTGCAAGGTGCCCCTGCTCCTCCGCCCGTCAGCGAGGGTCGCCCAGTGCAACCTTGCTGCCTGCTGCCCCCACTCCTGGCCACAGAAGGACAGCGGTGGGGAGCACCCAAGCAGTGCCCAGCAGGGACCAGGCCTTGCAGGGAAGTGCCGGCACTGCCGCTGCTCCAGTGAAGATATCCTGGTGATGCAGTGCATCCATCCCCCTGTGACATCAGCACGTGTCATTTGAAGGCCTATGAGGTCAGCAGCAAGGAGATGGCACAGCTTGGGAGAGAGACGAGAGATTTCCCTTTTTGCCCTGAGAAACCGTCACGTCTCTTCTGCCCAGTTCTTTTCCACAGGATCTTGACAAATCCACCAGGAACATCTCCAAATGGTGACAAAGGCCATGGAATATAGGAAGTGGAGCGCTGGAGAAGTCACCACTGTCCTCCTGCACCAACACACCTCTGATCTTGGAAGCCCTTCCAGGAAGGTGGGGTTTGAGGCTTGTCCTGGGCCTGGGCTTTTTTCAAAAGATGGGAGCGAAGGCACCTGGGATGCAGCAGCCCCTTGGTGTGCCTGAACTCCTCTTCACTGCATGTCCCTCACTTGGAGAAGTAGGATGTGTTATATGGATGGAATTGCAGTGCATGCCAGGGCCTTCCTCCCTGGACATCCCACAAGGCTCTGTGCTCTGAGATGGCCTCAGCAACATCTCCCAGTCTGCCATGCAGGAGGCAGAGGTGGTACACGAGGGAATGGCAAACGTAATCGCTGTTGATCATCCCCACCTGTCTCTTCTGAAGAATCTGCACCCATCCAGCACAGCACCCCAAGCTGAGGGACCTGTCCCCCCACACCTCAGCAGCTCTTCCATCCATGTCCCAGCCCTGTGACAGCAGGCGGGGATCCAGCTCCTCCTGCCTGTGCCCCAGGCTGAGGGCATTGGGGCACATCTGGGCTGCAGCACCTCAGCTGTGGCACAAGGGCCAAACTCAGCCTTGTCCCAGATCCTGTGCCCAAGCATGGGCACGCAGAGGCTTTCCTTCACAGCAGAGACATGCTGCCGTGGATGGCAGATGGCCACGGGAGGATGAAATGAGGGGCCCAAAGCAGAGCACGCCCTGGTGTTCCCAAGTCCAGAAGGAAACAGGCCTGGGCTGTGCTGCTCTGACAGCAGAGGGTCTTTTGTGGTGTTGGTGCAGCCCTGAGGGCCAGTGCTGGAGCTGGGGCTGATCTCCGGGCAGGAGAAGGGGCTGCTGCCAATGTCCTTGGCTATGGACGTCCTGTGATCCAGGGACACAGAAAAAATCACTGGGCTGTGTCTTGACTGAGTAAAGGATGGGGGTGAGAAGCAGCAGCAGTGTTTGCAAACCAAAGGACATAAGTGGAAACCCTGGTGTGATGTGCCTCATATCCATGCACTGCCTGCCTCTGCTGGATAGAGGAGGGACAGACCTTGGCTTGCTGCAGCCCTGGGAAGCGGCCACTTGCTCATAAGCATCAAGTCTGTCGGAGATGCCATCAGGGGTGCCCGTTAAGTACCAGCTATGAATGGCCAGAGCTGTCCTGTGGGTCCTGTGCTGCCCGTGTCAGCTGCATGCTCCAGTGGTGCTGGGCAGCGTTGGCATCTCAGGCAGCACTGCAGGCCTGGAACTGGCTATTACATGGAACAGCTGCCCTGAACGAGGTTAGGCAATGTAGGGATGTCCATGAGACAAGTGCCGTTACAGTCACTGGAGATGGAGGGAAAACTAAATGGAGAAGAGGGAGAGAGACTCAGGTCTCCCTGTGGCACAGCTCTCCATTGGGTCAGGTGGATGCCTCTAGAGGCTGCCCTGAGCCTACTGAGGAGGGACAGGTTTAGTTGTCCTAAATGTGTGCATTTGCTGTCACTTCAGCTGGCCAAAGGCATTTCCCAATAATCTCTAAGGACCTGCCCCTCTAATTTACTTCATCACAAGTTGCAGATACCTGAAAATACCTTGGACCTATTCTGGCAACCCAAATGTTGCTCCACGGCCATTGCCCATGTTGTGTACACTTCATAGAGCCAGCAGAAAAATCCCAGCTCCTGTAGGCCTGTGGCAGGGACAGGAGTCCCCTTCTAGCCCAGGAGTACAGCATGATACTGTGATCCTTTGATTGAGTTACTTCCCTCAGCACTGGGGTAAAAAAGAGCTCCATGTCCCTGTCAAGGTATCCAGCCTGAAAACGGAAAAAAGAAAGGTGATTTTAATACTGAATTTTTTTTTAATTAATTAATTAATTAATTAATTTTCCTTCTAGGACAAAACTTCAGCTGTCAAGAAGTGTGTGTGCCCAGGGGAGGGAGGGAACCCCAGGGATCCCTTCAGGCTGTTTCCCAGCAGGTTCCCCTGCAGCCCCAGGGCCATGGGCAGGGAGCCTGGTGGGGGGCAGAGCAAGGGAGGCCTTGGGCTGGGCCTCTGCTGCTGAGCTGGGCCGGGCTCCTGGGCCCAAGGGGAGCTCCTGGCAAGCGGGCAGCGCTGCAGAGAGCCAGCTCTGCCCAGGAGCAGCTCCTCTGCCCAGCGCAGCAGGGCTGGGGGCACTGCCTGCAGAGACAGAGTGGGTAAAGGCAGGCAGAAGTGGCAGGATGCACAGAGCTCGCTGGGGGAGAACACTTGCCAGCCCTGACCCCGGTAAGTCTCTGGCTGGAGGGCAATGCAGCCGCAGCTCCTGGAGGAAGGAGAAGCCGCGGGTGCAGGCAGGGGTGCCCAGGGCTGTGGTGCAGAGCAGGGTCCCTGCTGTGGGGGACCCTGCTCACAGCTCCATTGTATGAGAAGGGCATTTCCCAAGCAATTTTTCTGAGCAAATAAGGTCAAAATAGGGATTTTCTGCCCTCTTTTCAATTGCCTACTCTACTGGACAGGAGGGGAAGCAGGAAGAAGTGGAAGAGGAGCTGTAAGTTTGAGCACATTGCTGAGACTCCTGAACTGTAACTCTGAGGATCAGTATGTTTGTGAGCTGCCCCAAATGTACCTTCAGCCTCTCCTCTTCATATTGAAAGCGACAGCATCAACTTTGCTGAACCCAGCAGGGCTTTCTGACAGGTCCTTTTGCACCTGCAAAGATGCACATGCACCTAGGCAGTCTCTTGCATACAGGCAGGTTTCTGAAGGGCAAAGATTACTGCACACAGATTTGGTTGAGGCTGTGAGCAGAAACAGGAATAAGACATGAGACAGGGAAACAACTCCCAGAAATAAAACCTTCAGGCATCAGGGATATGATCAAGGAATGAGGGGAAAGTTAATCAGAAATCTTGTCAGAGGGAGAATTCATCAGAAAACTCCATATTTTTTCCATTCAGTGCAGACCCCTTCCTCTGAACATGCCCCCTTGCCTCCTCTCCCACCCAGGAAACCCTCTGCCCTCACGCCCATGGGTCCAAGGCATGGGGCATGTCTTCTGCAGCCAGAGCTCCAGCAGAGCAGAGGTGCATCTCTCCAGCCATGCGCCCATTTCCACCTGTGCTGCAACTGCAGAGGGGGTCAGCTGCCTGGGGGTCGTGGGCAATGCAGTTTTTGAGGCTGGGGAGAGAGTTGACTTTCCCTTCACGAAAGACCATCACTAGGCCATTTGGTTATCTCCTTGGGGTGTCCTTTCAATCTGTGAGCTGTCCTGCAGGATGCAAATCTTTTCCATAGCATCTCTGTGTTATGTGAAACCCAGGGAAGAAGCAGAGAGATGCTACATGCAACTGTCGGGTTGGTGAAACAAATGATGGGTGTCCTTGACTAGAGGTGTGGTGCTGCGACCTTGTTCAGGTACCTTGAGAAAGGCTGGGCATTGACAGATTGGCAGTGGATTCATCTGGTCTCAGCAGCATCTGGCTTCTTTTCAGGGTAACATAAATGTGATTGCCCTCCATCTACAAAAGCTCTGGGCCATTGGAGACAAGTCCAGCCAGCTCCCTCACTCTGCTCTGAGCCACAGGGAATCCCTTTGCCTCTCAGGTCTCACAACCATTCCCTGTGAGTGCAGCAGAAATGCTCAGGATTTCTGACTTTAGAGAACACTGTTTGGGCATGAAGAGGGGGAAGAGAATGTGTATAAAAAATTGCCCCTAAAACTCCTTTCTGCCAACTACATTATGTAGCTCCGGAATGCAGATGTTAACATGCTGACATGAAGATGATCAGCATGCTGGAGCACCTCTCCTTCGAAGAAAGGCTGAGAGAGCTGGGGCTGATCAGGGTGACCTCACTGCAGCTTTTCCATATTTAAAGGGGTCTTATAAAAAAGATGGAGAGCTATTTTTTTGATCGATCAAATCATGACAGGATCAGGGGAAGTTTGTTAAACTAAAAGAGGGGAGATTTAGATTAGAGATTAGCAGGAAATTCTTCACTCAGAGGGAGGCGAGGTACTGAAACATATTGCCCAGATAGGCTGTGAATGTCCTATTCCTAGAGGTGTTCAGGACCAGGTTGGATGAGGTCCTGGACATCCTGACCTAGTGGGTAGCATCCCTGCCCATGGCAAGGCGTTTGGAAATGGATTATCTGTAAGGTCTCTTCCAACCCGAGCCATTCTGTGATTCTATGCTCTTTTGCGTAAGAAGGGATTTCATCTGACAAAATCTGAAAATAAAACCTTGCCCTCCTGCTATGTTCCTATGTACTCCCTGCACTGGGTCAGGACTGATTCCCTCGCGAGACCAGCAGCAGAGGCGCCTGCTCCTCATTGCACACTGAACCTTAAAAATGAAGCTCGTGTCATGGAGCTAAATGAAAGATTCCAGCAGAGAAACAAAAAGCATTTGAGTATGGCAGGGGGAGGTCTACAAGAAATGGCACAGGGTTCACTCAGAGAAACCTGTCCTAACTTTTCATTGCCTTTTACTACATGTACACATCTCCATACCCAACAGGCGTCAGATGTCCAACAGCAGCTCCATCAGCGAGTTCCTCCTCCTGCCATTCGCAGACACGCGGGAGCTGCAGCTCCTGCACTTTGGGCTCTTCCTGGCCATCTACCTGGCTGCCCTCCTGGGCAACGGCCTCATCCTCACCGCCGTAGCCTGCGACCACTGCCTCCACACCCCCATGTACTTCTTCCTCCTCAACCTCGCCCTCCTCGACTTGGGCTGCATCTCCACCACTCTCCCCAAAGCCGTGGTCAATTGCCTCTGGGACACCAGGGCCATTTCCTATGCAGGATGTGCTGCCCAGGTCTTTTTGTTTTCAGCAGAGTATTATCTTCTCACTGTCATGTCCTACGACCGCTACGTTGCCATCTGCAAGCCCCTGCACTACGGGACCCTCCTGGGCAGCAGAGCTTGTGCCCAGATGGCAGCAGCTGCCTGGGGCAGTGGCTTTCTCCATGCTGTGCTGCACACTGCTAATGCATTTTCTCTGACACTTTGCCAAGGCAATGCTGTGGACCAGTTCTTCTGTGAAGTTCCAAAGGTCCTCAAGCTCTCCTGCTCAAACTCCTACCTCAGGAAAGTTTGGATAATTATGGTTGGATTCTGTTTAGCGTCTGGGTGTTTTGTTTTCATCGTGCTGTCCTATGTGCAGATTTTCAGGGCTGTACTGAGGATGCCCTCTGGGCAGGGACAGCTCAAAGCTTTTTCCACGTGCCTCCCTCACCTGGCCGTGGTCTCCCTGTTTCTCAGCATGACCATATTTGCCTACCTAAAGTCCCCCTCCATCTCACCATCTCTGGACCTGGTAGTGGCAGTTCTGTACTCGGTTGTACCTCCAGCATTGAACCCCCTCATCTACAGCATGAGAAACAAGGAGCTTAAGAGTGCTGTAAGGAAAGTGATTGCATGGATATTTCTGATTAGTGATAAATTTCCCCTCTATCTACACAAACGACTTCCCTTGCAGGCCTGCTCCTTGTTTATCATTATTGAAGTTTTTATCCTCAGTATCATTTGCATTTACTAATTTCTTAGAAATATGTTTCTTTATTCATCGGCCATCTACTGCGGAATGAAACTGTTCTGTTTACTCTTGAGGCTTTATAATATGTGTATAACAGCAGGCCAGAGTAAACTCTGTGATAGCATCTGCCTAATAAAATTGCATCTCCCCAGTGCTCTTCTTGAAGACTTGGTTCTTCTTTCAAAGCTGGTGCCAAGACCAGGGCTGAGCAGCTGCTCCCCGAAAAGCCTGTTGCTCCACGGATAAGGGAAAGAAAAAGCTCATTTTGTGAGCTGTGAGAGACCGAGGGTAGGATTTAGGAGTAACCTGTTGGTGTCTGATGACAGCAGAAATGGTGAACAGTCACTGAGGTACACAGCCGTGACTGTCCCACAACTGTCAGGGCAGAGGACATCCTCCAGGAAATTAATGGGGAGCTGCCTGAAGAGCCCAGGTGTTCTCCCTGAGTAGCATGTGCCCAGAGTGGTCAGTGACTGGAGCCCCACAAAGTGAGAGATCACCTCCCCCAAGATGAAGTCTCCATAGGGAGAGTGCCAAACTTAGATGTCCACAGGCACACAAGGACTCTGCAATGCCTGGGGGATTCAGTGGGGGACCATCACGCACAAGGTGGGGAGTATGGAGAGGAATTGCTGTCATCTCCGAGGAATTACCATCAGGTGGATCTAGAAAGACAGCTGGAAACCTCTGGTGTCCTTGAAATGTTCCCTAGTCTTTCCGAGCACCTGCCACAACCATGGAACCCAGTGAGAGGGTTTGGCAGCAGTGATCCCAACCCAGCTGGGTCTACTTCTCACCCTGTGCAGCTGTGTCTGTTTGCTTCTGTCCTTCAGTTCCCAGGGCCAGCACGCATCCTTGAGACAGTTTCCCCCAAGCTATCTGTTGGCCCTTACCTCAAAAGTCACCACCGGACGAGGCTTCTCAGCTCATGTACACTTGAAGGACTGGAGTGAAGCTGTGATCACAGAAAGAGCAAGCCCTTGGATCCTTGCAACATCCTTGGATCTCTGCATGGCTGGAAGCCTCTGCAAGCCCCATGGGAAAAGAGAGCCTACTGAGAACATCCTGATGCTCCATATACCATCCCCTCAGGCCATCAGGAAAGGTCCCTCAGTCCTAAGATCCAGCCCAGCTTCTTGTTGCATCAGCAACCAGGAGAAATTGCCCCAGAGTACCCAACACTCTTGCGCTAACAAGCAAATACGCCCATGTGTGTACATAAACACAGTGTCTTGTACACACACACAAATGTGCACACACGGATACAGCTGAGCACACACAAACCGGTTCAACTGGGAACAGCATTTGCCCAGGGTAGGCAGTGACTGGAGCCTCACAAAGAGAGAGATCAGTCAAGCTGGAGTCACCCATAGGGACAGTACCGCATTAAGATGTCCACAGGCAAAAGATGACTCTGCAGCTCCAGTGGGAGACAGCATGCACAAGGAAGGGAAGACACACAGGGACTGATGCTGTAAAACCTGCCAGGCACCTAAGCACCGCACAGCCATTTTTTCCCCTCTCCCCTCACAGCAGGATGAATGAGAGAATTGAAAAAGGTAAAAGTGTGAGAACTCGTGGGTTCAGATAGTTAACAACTTCATAAGAAAGACAAAAACCAACAAATATAAGGGGAAAAACAAATATGAAAAAAAAACACCTTCATCTCGTATTTATAGGCATTGGTGAGATCCCTTCAGACCCTCCTCTTCTCTAGGCTAAAAACGTCCCTTATCACCCTGAGCCCGTGTGGAAACAAGCAAAACAAGGTCCCTATTTAGAGTCTGTTTTCTGGTGAGTGTGTTTGACAGCAACTGCGCAAGAAGACCCAAGCCCTCAGGTGCTATCCCGAGCAGCTTCCCTTCACGTGATGCAAATGCTGTGGCAAAGACTTATCCCTTGCTCGTCCCCGCCTGCAGTCACAGGACTGCCACCCAGCAGCACTGTGCCCAAGCTCCAGGAGCAATCGGGCGCAACCCAACACAAGGCCCAGGAGGAGAGCGCGGAAGTGAGAGCAGAGGAAAGAAGCAGCACCGCTTGCTGGGCTCCGATTGGCTGCCAGAGCCGCCAGGCAAACGGAGCCCCACCCCCTGCCGGCTGGCTGGGGCTCGCTGCCATGGCAACCGTGCGACCGCCTGACCAGGCAGGGCGGGCGCCGCCATCTTAGGGGTCGTGGGCGGGCTGGGGGCGTCTCGGGGCCTGAGGGGGGGACCTGGCCTGTGTGCCCGGGGCGCCCCTGCCCGCCCCTGCCTTTGCTCGCTCCCTGTGCCTCACCACCTCGTCTTCCCTTTTCTTTGCGGTGTCGAACGCCCGAGAAGCCCGACAGGCTCAGGAAGGCGGCCATTCAGTTGCACAAGAAGCAATAGGGCTGGATGCTCCTGAAATGCTGCTTGTTGCTGGCCAGGGCGGCACCCTGCCACAGTCACGGTGACAGCCTGGCAGCTTTGTGCCTGGGTATCACTGTGAGATCAGGCTAACAGGATGAAGGCTTTGTTCCTCCTCCCTTCTGCTGAGAGAGGGGTTTTGCCTCTCGGCAGAAGCTATCCCCAGGCTCTCGGCATATTTAAGCAAACTAAATGCAGCTACAGCCTCTTCTTTGTCTGAGACCTGATCTCAGCTGATGAGGAAGTAACGGGACCAGCAAACCCTTTCTGGCTCCAGCAGCTCGGGCCCGGCTGCCCTGGCCCTGGGGCAGGAGGAGCTGCCTGAAGACCCCCAGGGATGGCATGGAGGGGCTGCAGGCCTCCCAGGGGCTGGCTTGTGCCTCGGATGTCCCATCTGTGGGGCTGAGCCCTCTGTGCCCCCAGGAGCTGCCGTGCCCTTCAGAGGGGCTGGGGCTGTGGTGGCAGTGCCCAGAGCCCTGCAGCAGCCTGTGGTGGGCACTGCCCTGGGGCCAGCCCAGCATGAGAGGCTGGGCTGGGCTGGGCAGAGGGCAGGAAGGTGGGCAGAGGGCAGGAAGGTGGGAGTGCCTCCACAGGAGAAAGGGATCCCTCAGCCTCTGTCAGACACCCCTTCTGCCTCTCCCCTCATCCAGACCCTGCACCCATGCGGTGCCACGTGCACCCACCCTTCCAACCTGTGATGAGTTTTAGGCCTTGGCGGTAACCAAGGTCACGCCCGCTTTAGGAGGAATCAAAGGGTGTCACAGGCAACCCCAGGACTCAGGGACCGGGCTCCTGGACATGTCCTGACATCACTCAACAGCTACTGAGTGCCCCACGACGGGAACGGAGCCGGCACACACTTACTCAGGCTGGAGTCTCTCCAGCTTGCCTGCTGCTCCCAACTCCTCTGCTGGGGCAGGGTTCTCAGCCTTCCTCCACCTCTTCCTGACCTTGCTCCTGGGCTGGGCTGGAGGACGGGGAGTCCAAGCATGTTGGCTGTTGAATCGCTGCAAGGAGAAGACCCTCTCATCAAACAGGACTGGACGTACAGGTGCTGTTTCCCAGAGGACCTCTTGAAAGGACCCTGCAGCAGGACCTGGGAACCAGGCGACTCGGCGCTGCCAGCCCACGTCTGGCTGCTGCTTTTATCCCTCACTTTCTGCTGACAACCTCTCCCTCACAGGGAGGAGCAGGCAAAGCCCTGCCCTGCAGCCTGGTGCCCGTCCTGCTCCCACCACCCTGGGACCTGCCGCCCTCGGAGCCCGGGCGGAGAGGATCGCCGCTGTTCTCAGCGGTGTTGATCACTGCCAGTACCTGGGGTATCTGTTGGTCCTCCCCATCAGACCAGGCTTCCCATGCAGCCATTTCTGCCTGGGCTTGCTCTTGTAGCTTTTGGTACGTGCGCCATGAGCTGTCTGTTTGGTCCCACTGTGAAGACAGGTTCCAGACATCCTGGAGGAAAAAAAAACAAAAGAAAAACACAACAGCAGACAGGATTGGTCTCAGCTGTCCCTCAGGCCTAACCCGCACTCCTGCCCCCTCGCCTCAGCCGGTCTGTCAGCAGTGCTTCGACCCTCAAGGATGAGGGGCCCTGAAGCTAGGCCAGGCTCCTCAACTCGTGACAAACACAGCTGAACAGCCCGCGGTGACCAAAGCCCTCTGCCATCAACGACTCAGAAAGGCCTTGCTCCTTTTCCATGGCCCCTGGTCAAAATGAAGTGGCTCATGGCAACACGGGAGGCAGTAAGAGGCAGGGAAGGTGTGCGGGACGCCACCTTCCGTCTCCTGAGGAAGAGGTGAAGGAGGTAACAAATGTGAAGACGAACGCATCCCAAGGGACCTGCTCGGGATCGCTCCACACAGAGGCTTTTGTACAGGCCCAAACAGCACGGTCATTGCAGCAAGGCAGAGCAGGTACCTGCAGCGCTCTCCTGGAGGCTTCAGGAGCAGGGAGCGCAGTGGTGGTGGACTTGGCTTCAGGAGCTGTTTCCTGCCTGTCTGTCTTCTTCGTCCTGGGGGAGCTGCCTGGACATGGGGGGAGCACGCTGCAAACAGACACCAGGAGGAGGCTGCATGAGCCCAGGGGAATTTGGTCTCCAGTCCGAGCTCGCAAGCTGCGTCAGCCTCTGCAGCAGACGGCACTTCCGCAGCGAGCGGGCATATTGGACTGGCCATGTTCACTTCAGCAGAGACAGAGAGAGCCAAACGCGAAGCTGTGGCACCACCTGCCTTCAGGAAGGCTCGGGATGCCCGTATCCAGGCCCTTTTTGGTGGAAGAAGGAGAGGAGTGGTGTCTTGTGCAAGGACAGGATCCGAGAGACACCATTATGGCCCACCCGGGCTTTACTTTTTTTCTTCTCCTCTGTGGCCCTGAAACACGGTGCGCTTATGGGTGGAAAACAGGTTATCGCTGGGGAGCCAGCGGAGCCATTGGAGAAAGCCGTCAGGTAAGGAGCCCAGTCATGCCATCTCCCTACCTCAGCACTCTCTTGTGCCTGCCACAATGTTTGGGATAGCGTTTGAAAAAAATGCCTGAAAGAAACTTTTCCATCTGGCATCACAGCTCCTTAGGCTGGAAGAAACAGCAGGGGAGATGGGGCCACGGCAATCCTAAGCCACGGTGAGACATGTTAGAATTAAGGCAGGGGACATTTGCTCCCACAGATAAGATGGACTCTGCTGCAATGTGGGGGGACTCCTGAAGGGAGAAGAGCTTCTGCAACAAGGCCCTGCATTCAGCCCCCCCAAGGATCGGGGCCCTGCTGGAAAATGAAGCTGGTCTGCCAGTCTCAGGCAAACGTGCTGCACGCTTGCCATCCGTTGAGAGAGCGGCCTCCACTGGGACGTGTGTCAGGAGCCACCCTGCGGCTGGTGGGTCCAAAGGGGACATCTCTCCTGTGTGGCTGCAAGTGGCTCCTTCCTCCTTTCCCCCAGGGGTCTCACCTGGTAGACGGCTTCTTCTCCACGTCTTGCTGCCTTGTGCCCGGCTCCCAGCTTGTCAGGATGGGGTCGGAAAGCCTCTTCCTCCTCTGCAGCAGCTTGCCAGGATGGCACTCTGAAACTAGAAAAGGAGGAAGCTCTTCAGAGCAGCTGCGTGGGCACTGCCTTTTAACCTGGTTCAAGTCAGCCAGCATGGGACAGGGACCACCTCCAGACAGCAGGGACCTGTTCCCTTACCTCTTCTCATCCTGCGCTCTCCTGCAGCTTCCTCCTGCGAGGTGGTGGAAACTTTGGCCTCTGGCCTTCTCCTCACAGTCAGATGAAACCTGGCAAACAAACGATGACACGGGCTTGAAGAAGGCTGGCCTCCTACCCGTTGCAGCTTGCTGGCAGTAATCCTCCTGGTGTCGCACAAGGCATGGCATCCCTTTTCCGTCATGTCCATGCATGGGGTTTGTTGTCAGTCTTCCCGCAGCACCAGAAAAGGTAGCCTAAATTCCCCTCCACATGCAGGCAACTCTCTCTGACGGGAATTGCGGCAGCGCGGGCACAAGAAACACAACCACAATGCCCCTCCCCTCCAGGTGAAGACACTCGTAGCCGAAACTCAGCATTAGTTAAGCAGGAACCAGTCCCCCGGGATTTAGCCCTGACTGGGTGCTGAAGGTGGAGACCCAGCCGCGCACGTTCCAAAGCAGGAGGTGGGAAGCCTCCCTCTGGGTCAGCCAAGGGCTGCGGAGGAAACACACTCACCTTGGGAACATCGGGATCCCACGAGTGGTGGTCTCTCCACTGAAGGTAGTCGGATGCGCCGGCCACATTCTCTGCAAAGAGAGACAGACCTGCTGGAGGGTTTCTGAGGCGGTTTTCTCACGGCTCTCATTGACAGGAAGCAAACCTGTCTCCCAAGCCAAAAGAAAGACTTCTCTACAAAGCCCTCCTCCAAAGCCTCTTCCATGAACCTTTGTTCTGCTCTGCAGGAGCTGCATGGCAGAATATGGAGGCTGTACAGTAACATTGCCAGGCTTTTTGCAGGGGCAAGCGCCCAGATGCTCAGAAGAAACTCTCTTTGTTAATGGAGAAAGCAGCTAAGGGGGCAAGCGTGGGGAAAGGCATTTGACTGGCCTGCCACGTCCAGGCTGGCCAATAGCAGTCAGATTGCTCACCCTTCGCTAGGATTCCCAAAGAAATTGAAGTAGCCCCAAAACCTCACCAACTTACCCTGTGGAGCAGTGCGACCAGGTCCGCAGTGCTCTCCAGACATTTGACACAGTCCAGATAAAACTTCATGCACAGGAAACCGTCTTCGCACGTCAGAACACCAATGTCCCTGAAGGCAAAGGGGATGTGCTCCTTGCTCCTCAGGAGGAAGCAGTACAAGAGGATGGTCTCTTGCACACAGTTCTTCACCACGTGCAGTGGGAAGGAGGTGGCTCGTGATAGCTGCATGTAGTTCAGCGGCTCAATCTTGACACCATCTGCAAGGAGAAGCAACGTCCTCAGTGCCACGGCAAGCCCAAGTTGCTTGCAACGTTCAGACAAGTTCCCAGAGAAAGGGTCGCTAAGAGAAAGAGCTCCTGGGGCACGGTTTCTTTTGGGGAACTCAAGCTGTACCCTGACCGTTGGAGACAATCCTCTACTACTCCCAGGCCTTTCCAAAGAGCAGGGAGAACAAACCGTTCCGGACATGGGGCAGGAAGAGGGGGGCTGCTGCCTTCTCACCAGGGAGGAGCTCAGTGGGACAGTAGATCTCCTCCAGCCACAACTCATCGATGTCCAGCTCGAAGAAAGGCCTTCGAACCAAGAGCGGCTCTTCTTTGCCATGGAATTGCTCTTGGACAACAGCAAAGGTCCCGAGTCCTGCAACCCGAACGCCCTGCACACAGAAAAGACAGAAAGGCTGAGGAGGGAGTTCTTGAGAGACGGGAAAAGGGATGACTGTCAGAGCAGGGGGACACTGCTCTGTGCCCTGCCCACTCCTGAGGGACAATGGGGCAAGGTGGGGCACTTTGGAAAGCTTTGCAAAAGAGCCACATCCTCTGTTTCTTTCATCACCCCCCCCCCACAGGATTTGCCAACATCCCTTGGCTAGAGAAGCACCCGGAGGTTTCCAGCACACGGATTAGGCCTGCGACTGACTCCCAGCAATTGTCCTAGGCACGGAGCCAGGATATTCCCCCCTCTCTCTGCTCGCCCTCCCCACTCAGACCGCAGGGAAGAGTGAAGCCCTAGGGTGTGCCAAACACCTGAGAGGCAGAGCACATCTGGCCTTGGTTTCTCTCCCAGCTAGCCAAGAAGCTGCTCTGGGCACCCTGGGCAGTCTCAGTGCACTGCCATGGTGGGATTGCTCTGCAGGGCCCAGGACACCAACCCACCTTATCCCGCTTCAGCTCTTCCAGGATGTACTTGGATACAGCATCCCAGATAGCCTCAGTCTCTGGAAAGCAAGGAAAAGACAGGTCAGGCTCCAGGCCAGCCAGCTCACAACCTCTTGGCAAGCACCTCACCCAGGCGATGACACATGCAGGCATACACAAGCACCCCAGAAAAACACCATGCAGGCACTCCTGGGACATTCCTGAGAGGCCTGTGGGAGCTGCAGGCCATGCCAGTCCCTGGGACACCAGAGGTCTTTCCTCCCAGAGCCAGATCCCAAAGAGGCACCAGCTCCCAGGGAAACCTGGCCCTGGACTGTCCCCCATCAGGAGAATTCTGAGCCATGGCCAGAGGAGCCCTGGGGCTCAGGGCAGCCCTAGCATCAGGACCCAGGAGTCCTGGCTGCCACATCGTTTCCTGAGCCCAGCGGGACCCTCAGGCAGGGCTCTCGTGGCAGCCACCAGCTCTGTCCAGCACCACCACCACCCCCCAGCCCAGGACCTGCAGCTTGGGACAGCTGACAGCCCTTGGGACACCCCTTGGGAAGGGGCTCCTGACACCCTCACCTTTGGGGGAGAGCTGCAGGAGCACTGGGAATGCAGAAGTCAGATCAGAGGTGATGGTCACCCTCCAGCAGCCCTCCATCTCACTTGCTGCTGGCCCTCAGCTCACGACAAGGGATTCCCGCCCTGGCTCCTCAACCACAGCTCCTCTGCAAGATGCCCCTGCTCCTCTGCCCGTCAGCGAGGGTCACCCAGTGCAACCTTGCTGCCTGCTGCCCCCACTCCTGGCCACAGAAGGACAGCGGTGGGGAGCACCCAAGCAGTGCCCAGCAGGGACCAGGCCTTGCAGGGAAGTGCCGGCACTGGCGCTGCTCCAGTGAAGATATCCTGGTGATGCAGTGCATCCCTTTGTGACATCAGCACGTGTCATCTGAAGGCTTATGATGTCAGCAGCATGGAGACGGCACAGCTCAGGAGAGAGACGAGAGATTTCCTTTCTTGTCCTGAGAAACAGTCACCTCCCTTCTGCCCAGTTCTTTAGCAGCAGTTCCTGGCAAAGCCACCAGGAACATCTCCACATGGTGACAAAGGCCACGGAATAAAGGATTGGAGTGCTGGAGAAGTCCCCACTGTCTGCCTGCCCCAACACGCCTCTGCTCTGACCCTCTGACATCCCCCTGTGACATCAGCACGTGTCATTTGAAGGCCTATGAGGTCAGCAGCAAGGAGATGGCGCAGGTCGGGAGAGAGACGAGAGATTTCCCTTCTTGTCCTGAGAAACATTCACCTCCCTTGTGCCCTGTTCTTTTCCACAGGATCTTGACAAATCTACCAGGAACATCTCCAAATTGTGACAAAGGCCATTGGATATAGGAAGTGGAGCGCTGGAAAAGTCACCGCTGTGTTCCTGCAACAACACACCTCTTATCTTGGAAGCCCTTCCAGGAAGGTGGGGTTTGAGGCCTGTCCTGGGGCTGGGCCTTTTTCAAGAAAAAGATGGGAGCAAAGGCACCTGGGATACAGCAGTCCCTCACCGCACCTGAACTTGGCTGAACAACAGCCAGCCTTTGCTGTTGTCCGAGTAGGATGTGTTATACGGAGGGAATTGCAGCCCCGCACATCCCATGGGGCTCTGTGCTTTGAGGAGGCCTCAGCACCATCCCCCTGTCTGCCATGCGGGAGGCAGAGGTGGTACACGAGGGAATGGCAAACATACCCTCAGCACGTCATGGTGAGGGAGAGGAGTAGGGCATGCGCTGCAGATGAAGACGAGAGTGGGGAGAACCATCTGGGACAGACGCAGCGTGCTCCTGAAGGCTGCCGCAGCCTCCCCACGGCCCGTGGCCATGGGCCTCCAGAGCAGGAGGAGCCTGTGGAAGAGGCTGAGGTGGAGGGGCAGCCTGCCCCTTGCAGCCGGGCTGCCAGATCTGCCTGCAGGAGACCACTTCTGCCTTTGTGTGCACAACGAAGGAGGAACCCGTCATGATTTAGGATCTAAAGTCTGTCACTTCAGGAGACCTGTGGCATACCGCACGCAGAGGCACGTGGTCTTGTGTCAGCTGGACTATGACAAATGGGCTGCAGGGAAAGACAAGAGTGAGCCAGTGCAGCGCTGGGTGTAGGGCTGGGCCCCGAAACCTCATCTCTTTCCATGTGCTGAAAAGCAGCTGGACTACAACATGCATTTGGCAAGGGGAGTGTCAAGATACAGGTTTTCCTGTTTGCAAGTCCCAGATCCTGGTGACCATCACCTATGTCAGCCCATCTGGTAGCTGTGCACTGAAGCTGTCTCCAAGAACCAACCCACAGAAACCTTGGGAATGTTTGCACCCAGCAGTGTCCCTTTCCTGTGACCATCCGAGTGACTAAAGGCCCCCAGGGTGACATGGAGTCATTGAACTCAGCTTAGTCCAATGGCTTCCACAAGACTTTGTCCACTTCTTCAGCCTGACTGCAGGCATTTACCTCCGACCACACTGTCACCCTAACTGGCTCTGCTCTGACCCTCACCCACAAGGGCTCCCCCAGTCTGCTGCCCATCCCATAGAGGAGCTCCATGCATCCAGACAGATCCTTCACATGGAGGGCAACCCCCTGTTGATCATCCCTACTTGTCTCTTCTGAAGAATCTGCACCCATCCAGCACAGCACCCCAAGCTGAGGGACCTGTCCCCCCACACCTCAGCAGCTCTTCCATCCATGTCCCAGCCCTGTGACAGCAGGCGGGGATCCAGCTCCTCCTGCCTGTGCCCCAGGCTGAGGGCATTGGGGCACATCTGGGCTGCAGCACCTCAGCTGTGGCACAAGGGCCAAACTCAGCCTTGTCCCAGATCCTGTGCCCAAGCATGGGCACGCAGAGGCTTTCCTTCACAGCAGAGACATGCTGCCGTGGATGGCAGATGGCCATGGGAGGATGAAATGAGGGGCCCGAAGCAGAGCACGCCCTGGTGTTCCCAAGTCCAGAAGGAAACAGGCCTGGGCTGTGCTGCCCTGACAGCAGAGGGCCTTTTGTGGTGTTGGTGCAGCCCTGAGGGCCAGTGCTGGAGCTGGGGCTGATCTCCAGGCAGGAGAAGGGGCTGCTGCCAATGTCCTTGCCTATGGACGTCGTGTGATCCAGGGACACAGAAAAAATCACTGGCCTGTGTCTTGACTGAGTAAAGGATGGGGGTAAGAAGCAGCAGCAGTGTTTGCAAACACAAGAGGAAACCCCGGTGTCATGTGCCTCATATCCATGCACTGCCTGCCTCTGCTGGATAGAGGAGGGACAGACCTTGGCTTGCTGCAGCCCTGAGAAGCAGTCACTTGCTCATAAGCACCAGATCTGTCGGAGATGCCATCGGGGTGCCCGTTAAGTACCAGCTATGAATGGCCAGAGCTGTCCTGTGGGTCCTGTGCTGCCCGTGTCAGCTGCATGCTCCAGTGGTGCTGGGCAGCGCTGGCATCTCAGGTAGCACTGCAGGCCTGGAACTGGCTATTACATGGAGCAGCTGCCCTGAACGAGGTTAGGCAATGTAGGGATGTCCGTGAGACAAGTGCCGTTACAGTCACTGGAGATGGAGGGAAAACTAAATGGAGAAGAGGGAGAGAGACTCAGGTCTCCCTGTGGCACAGTTCACCATTGGGTCAGGTGGATGCCTCTAGAGGCTGCCCTGAGCCTACTGAGGAGGGACAGGTTTAGTTGTCCTAAAAGTGTGCATTTGCTGTCACTTCAGCTGGCCAAAGGCATTCCCCACCAGCCTCCAAGTGTTAGTAATAGAAGAAGAAATAATACAATATTGTTTAGTATGTTACATTTGCGATGTACTGTTCCGAGGCTGCGCTTGGAAGATACAAAATATATGTGCAAGGGTAACATGAGAATGCACCAATTCATGATGAGGAGTAAGGAGGATTAAAAGAATGCTCAATTTGCAAGACATCTAGATAACTGGGGCTTCTTGGACTCTGGGAACTGGGTCAAACCAACCTTGCGGTTTGGACTGAGACCAAGGGCTCAGAGAGCATGCGTGAGAAGGAAAGGTTAAAAAGTTCAACTCTGATAAGACATCTTACTTCATCCCGACGACCACCCGGACGACCACCAGAGAGTAATACGCAAGCGCAGAAGGACTGATAAGATAACTAGCATACGAAGCGAGGCTAGGTGGAGCTAGGAAATGAATATGCATAGATGAGTTGTGAAACCTAATGCATATGTAGTATCTTAGGAGATAAAAGAGAACTAGGAAAACAAATCAGACGAAGTTAGATTTGGGCAGGCATGCCCCTAACTTCCGGCGCCTAATAAAGCACCTTCATATAATCACTTTGTGGATTATGTGTCTTCATGAACGCTAACATTTTGGCGACCACGAAGGGACCTTGCGGGCACTGCTGAGGCGGCTCGCGAACTGATCACGCTCCAGCCGGCACCGAGGAGTTTCTCGGGGAGCCATCGGCCGCGACCGACCCCCGCTGCTCACAACGTACCTCTGAAAGGGTAAGAAAAAGGTGCTTTCTGGTAATCGGTACCAATCTGGTCTGGGAGCCTGCTGGTCAGACGCGGCGAAAGCCACGCACGGTTGGGCTAGGGAATTCCCGTGGTAAGCCTAGGCGCCGTCCGTCAGACAGTCGCGAAAGCGCTGCAGGTTCGGCATCAGTGGTCTGGTTTTGCTGCAGGCTCAGCATCTGGTTCGGTTCGGTAAAAGCTATAGCTGATAATGGAAAAACTTAAAAGTATTCTGGGCGGTAATGCTTCGGTACCGCGATCCTCCCCTTTGGGCTGTTTATTAGCACACTGGAAGGAGGGGTGTTTCGGGCAGGAGTTACGAAAGGGTAAACTGGTTGATTACTGTAATGTTTGGTGGCCACAGTATGAACTAGAAGATCAAGAAAGTTGGCCAGAAAACGGAACCTTACAGTACAATACTATCTTACAATTAATGTTATTTTGTAAGCGAAAAGGCAAGTGGGACGAGATTCCTTATGTAGAACTATTTTTCTATTTGCGAGATAAGCCTGAGTGGCAACGCACTTGCGGGATAATGGTGGCTAAAATAACTGTTGATGAGCAGTGTAAAGGATGCAGAGGAGAAAGACGCTGTATAGGACATCAAGCGTTAGAGAATGATAGGTATTATAGACGGGATGATGGAAATATAGATTTGGAAGTAGTATCATCAGCCCCGTTAGAACAAGGGCAGACTGTCAGGGAAGGAAGCGGGGATAGTGAGGGGGAGGAGGAAGAAAAAGGAGCGGTAGCTTCGGCTACCCCGGTATCGTATAGAACCCGACAACGAGAGCAGAAAGTTGTGGGTGAATGGATGATAAGAAAGAAAGGCGGAATAAGACAAAAGGGAAACATAATTGCTCCACTCAGACAAGGAGTAGGGACGGAAGGGCCAGTATATGTTAAAGTACCGTTTACTCCGGGAGACCTAGTAATTTGGAAACAAGCAGCAGGGACATATCGGGAAAACCCGGATAATGTAGCCAGGGTAATGAAAATGATAATTAAAACCCAGAATCCGGACTGGGATGATCTTCAAGTAATATTAGATACATTAATGGACTCGACAGAAAAAGATATGGTGTTAAGGGCAGCTAGAGAAAGAGCAAAAGAGGATGTTCGGAATGGATTAGTCTCGGGAAGCGTAGATCAGAACTTCCCGACGGAAGACCCGCAATGGGACTATAATACAGGGGATGGTCTGAGGAGATTGAAGAGATACCAGGATTGGATCCAAATAGGGGTGCAGAGTGCCATGCCTAAAACTATAAATTGGTCTAAATTGTATTATGTTAGGCAGGAGAAAACCGAATCTCCCTCTGCATTTTTGGAAAGGCTTAAGGAAACTGCAAAGAAATATACTGACCTAGATATAGAAACAGAACAAGCTAAAGCACAATTAGCTCTTATCTTTTTAGGACAATCACAGGAGGATATCCGGAAGAAATTACAGAAACTGGAGGGAGGAGACCTGAGAAATATGGATAGACTGTTAGAAACAGCCTGGAAAGTATGCAACAATAGAGAAAAAGAATCCACCAGGAGGCAGCAACAGAATTTGTTAGCAGTAATTCAAGGCAGAGGAAACCAAGGATTCAGAGGGAGAGGAAGAGGATTTGCTAGAGGACGGGGAGTTAGTATCGGAAGGGGTCGCGGAGACTTTGGTGGAAATCCAGGAGAAAGATTAGGATTGAATCAGTGTGCTTATTGTAAAAAGGAAGGGCATTGGAAAAATGAGTGTCCGTTTAGAAGAGACCAATTCTCGGGAAGTTCATTTCAGAATCAGGAGGCCATTAAGGCAATGGTGCTGGGAGATTTTAGTAGCTGACTAGATACAGAACATAAAACAGTCAAAGAACCTTTAGTAAAGATTCAATTAGGGGATAAGGAAGTAAAGTTCTTGATAGATACAGGAGCAACATATTCAGTGTTAAATAGTTTAAAAGGACGATTGGGAACTAAGACAACTACAATAATTGGAGCCACAGGGAAGGAGGAGGAACGGCCGTTCCTACAACCTCTTGATTTGCATTTTAGGGGTAAGGAACTAACCCATGAATTCTTGTATGTACCAGAATGCCCGATTCCACTCTTGGGATGGGATCTATTAGCTAAATTAGATGCAACAATAACCTTTGAGGATGGAGAATTAATAATGAAGGTACCTGAGTCCAAAGTAGGACAAATCCTAATGATCAAAGATAAACCCTTTGTTAATATTCCAAGAGAAGTAGAAAATGCAGTTATACCAACAGTATGGGAAACAGATGTACCAGGGAAGTCGAAACTGGCACAACCGGTAAAGCTGGAATTAAAGGAAGGAGCCAAACCTGTTCGAATCAAACAATATCCACTTAAGATAGAAGCTAGGCAGGGGATAGTGAAAATTATTGACAAATTTCTTAAATATCAGATTCTGGAAGAATGTAAATCGGAATACAATACTCCAATTTTTCCAGTAAGGAAGCCGAATGGTGAGTATAGATTGGTACAAGATCTTAGAGCAATAAATGAAATAACAAAGGACATTCACCCGGTAGTGGCTAATCCTTACACATTGTTAACATCTGTGAGAGAGATATATAAATGGTTTACTGTGATAGATTTAAAGGATGCCTTCTTTTGCATACCTCTTGATAAAGATAGTAGAAAATTATTTGCCTTCGAATGGGAAAATCCTCAGAGTGGACGAAAGACACAATTAACTTGGACAAGACTCCCACAAGGCTTCAAGAATAGCCCGACCCTCTTTGGAAGCCAGCTGGCCAAGGAACTGGAAATCTGGACAACACAAGGACAAATACAGGTACCCAGAAGTCAGTATTTGCTGTTACAATATGTAGATGATATTTTGATTGCTACAGAGAATGAGTCGCTCTGCACCCAAATAACCATCGAAATTTTAAATCAGTTGGGAATGGGTGGTTATAAAGTTTCAAAGGAAAAAGCACAAATAGTTTGCTCAACTGTAACATATTTGGGGTGTGAGATTTCCCAGGGACAAAGAAGTCTGGGTGTCAATAAGATAAAAGCTATATGCACCATCCCGGAACCTCAAAATCTCCATGAGCTAAGGGCCTTCTTAGGAATGGCTGGCTGGTGCAGATTGTGGATAATGGATTATTGACTCATAGCTAAGCCCCTTTATGAAGCTCAGAAGGCACAGGATTTTATTTGGGGAAAAGTACAGAAAGAAGCTTTCAAGAAACTTAGATGCCTTAATGAAGTCACCAGCTTTGGGCCTACCAGATTCATCAAAAGATTTCCAGTTATTTGTATATGAAAGACAACGACTAGCACTAGGGGTACTAACCCAGGCACTAACCCATTTTGTGCAGTGTCCTGGGACCTCCAAAATCTACTGCGAATGATGAATACCTTGAACAGTACCAATGTGATGACCGTGGAGACAAGGAGAAACCAAGAAGTTCAAAAGAACATGAACTGATTTCAAAAGAAAATGTTTTCTACATCAAAGAGTCTTCTGAGACTGGTGAGAAATTGCGGCAAACTTCCTCTCTAAAGTCTGACACTGAATGTAGTTCTAAAAACCTTTCCTCCTTAGCTATTACAGGTAGATGCCAAGATACAAAGGACGAGACT
Source organism: Anser anser (assembly GCF_964211835.1). Classification (NCBI taxonomy): domain Eukaryota; kingdom Metazoa; phylum Chordata; class Aves; order Anseriformes; family Anatidae; genus Anser; species Anser anser. The sequence continues at coordinate 156,275 of NW_028153731.1, forward strand.
AAAAAACCTGACAAAGAGCATTACCAGAGAAAGAGGGAACATTCTCCTACTGAAGAGAAGGAGAGTCAAAAAGACGGTCATTCCAGCAAGAGAAGGTGCTCTCGGAGTGTGGAAGTCGTTAAGCAAAAGCGTCACAAGCAGGAGTATTGGGAGGGCAGCAGGTACAGATCTTTCCATAGTGAAAGGAACAGCCCTGATAATGGCAGAAGACCAGTAAAATATTCAAAGTACAGATCTCGAAGCAGAGGAAGATCAGAACAAGACAGCACTAGCTATTACCATTCCAAAGGGGAAGGAAGTTGGAGCAGAGAAAGATACTATCACGATGAACCACGGAAATGGGAAAAATGTAGATACTGCAAGGATTACTGTTCACCTCATGCAGCAGGAGACAGTAGAGAGAGAAAGTTCTCTCACGGTGATAAAGACTTTGACAAATTGACTCAGCCTTACTCCAGCAGGTCACATAAGCGTTCTCATTACAAAAGCAGATGGCCTCACGGTTCCCTCTTGAGAGAGGAAGATGTACATCACTTCAGCACACCCAGAGCAGACTCGCATCGTTGCTCAGTAGCTCAGCAACATTCTGGAAAACATTCGCGTGAGAGACATGCACTTCCACCTGTGTCAGCTCATTTGGAGAACTGTCGCCAGAAAAGGGCAAAAGAAGGAAACAGAAAAAGACAATATACTCGTGCAGAAGGTAGTGAAAGTGAAATAGAAAGGAAACGCAGAAAGGTAGAAAAGGAGCTTTTAGGTGGCGAAAACATGAAAAAATATAAGAAGTTCTAGAAGAAAAAGAAGTCTGAAGATAATCAGGGAGAGAAGGATTCCAAGTAAGCAGGGATTCCAGCATAAGCAGCATTTTTTTTCCTAATTCTTTTCTGGGGGCTTCTCATGTTTTGTTTTTTTTCATAGTTTCTACGTTATTTAGATAGCATAATCTGGCTGGGGATCATGACTGGGGATCATTAGGTTGATCAGTGAAGACAGGAAAGATATTGCTGAATTGTGTCAGAGCACTAGCTTTGGACCACGTAGTTCGAATCACATCTGCACACCATTCTGGATTAGGTTAAAACTTTTTTTTTTGTTTGCTTGCACATATTGCAGAGCTACCCATTGTTAATGATCTGTGTACCAACCAGGACCTACGGTCCTTCAATCTGAGGGCTTAAGTTTGCTGCATCTAAAGGAAGTTACATGTGCACAAAGTACCACAAAATAGCTGCCATGCGGCAAATCATCCCCTGTGGTAAAATAAATAAAGTTTCCTATATGCAACAAGTGCCACACCTTTTTTTCTCTTTTTAACTTGCGTGTTTCTTTCAGACTTTATGATTTGTATTTCTCTGCGCTCCACTTTGACAATGCCAATCGCAAGCGTAACAAAAAGAAGAAAAAGGAGAAACATCAGGAAAGCGAACGGCTTCTGGGAATACTTAGATCCTCGTTTCCAGAAGAAAACCCGGGAGAAGAAGGAAGAATCCCGTCCTCCAGATGGCTCTTTATGAGAGCAATGCAGAAGTGAGGGCAGTGAACAACCTGACAAAGAAGGAAAGCCTTCCAGTGCAGGTGATAGCAAGAAATAGAGCTCCATCGCATAAGTTATTTAGTGTTGTGGTTTAACCCGGCTGGCAGCTAAACACCACACAGCCGTTCGCTCACCCTCCCCCCTCCCTCTCTGGGATGGGGGAGAGAAACGGGAAAGTGAAGCCGGTGAGTTGAGATAAAGACAGTTTATTAAGACAGGAATATAATAAGAACAATAATAATAATAATAGTGATAATGATAATATTATTAATAATAATAATGTGTAAGAAAACAGGTGATGCACAATGCAATTGCTCACCACCCGCTGACCGATGCCCAGCCTTTCCCCGAGCAGCCGGCCCCCCACCCCGGCCAGCCACCCCTATATATTGTTCAGCATGACGTCAGATGGTATGGAATACCCCTTTGGCCAGTTTGGGTCAGCTGTCCTGGGTCTGTCCCCTCCCAGCTCCTGCTGCACCCCCAGCCTGCTCGCTGGCAGGACAGAGCGAGAAGCCGAAAAGTCCTTGGCCTGGTGTAAACACTGCTCTGCAACAATTAAAACATCAGCATGTTATCAGCGCTCTTCTCATCCTAATCCAAAACATAGCACCCTACCAGCTACTATGAGGGAAAATTAACTCTGTCCTAACTGGAACCAGGACAGATATCAACCCCTTATTCCATACAATTTATGTCATGATCAGGTTACACTCTTTCCAATACATTCTAATTAATCACCATTTTCTTCTATGATATATAGCAATTATGGTAGTGATGACATACAGTATTATATAATAATTAACATACTACAATTCAACTCATGGGCTATTCTCATCCAGTATCAAATCCCCTTGAGGTACACACCGGACTTCCCCATTCTTTTGCATTACCCACCAAGTGCATCCAGGTCCCTGAGCAAAAGCAATTCCACGAATGGGTTTGCCTTTTCCTGAGGCAGGAGTAGCCCAGACTGTTTTACCCAGCATGTTTCTTACGTGCACTACAGGAACTTTATCCCCTTCTACAGTGCGTAACAGGTTTGATTGGGCAGGTCCAGCTCGGTTGGCAGATCCCCTGGTATTGACTAACCAGGTGGCCTTTGCCAAATGTGTATCCCAATTTTTGAATGTCCCAGCAGCCATTGCTTTCAGTGTAGTCTTCAACAGTCCATTGTATCGTTCAACTTTTCCAGAGGCTGGTGCATGATAGGGGATGTGATACACCCACTCAATACCATGTTCTTTGGCCCAAGTGTCTATAAGGTTGTTTCGGAAATGAGTCCCGTTGTCTGACTCAATTCTCTCTGGGGTGCCATGTCGCCATAGGACTTGCTTTTCAAGGCCCAGGATAGTGTTCCGGGCGGTGGCATGGGGCACAGGATATGTTTCCAGCCATCCGGTGGTTGCTTCCACCATTGTAAGTACGTGGCGCTTGCCTTTGCGGGTTTGAGGGAGTGTGATGTAATCAATCTGCCAGGCCTCTCCATATTTATATTTCAGCCATCGTCCTCCATACCAAAGAGGTTTTGACCGTTTGGCTTGCTTGATTGCAGCACATGTTTCACAGTCATGAATAACCTGTGCTATAGTGTCCATGGTCAGGTCCACCCCTCGATCACGAGCCCATCTGTAGGTTGCATCTCTACCTTGATGGCCTGAGGTGTCATGGGCCCATCGGGCTATAAATAATTCACCTTTATGTTGCCAGTCCAGGTCCACCTGAGCCACTTCAATCTTAGCAGCCTGATCCACCTGCTGGTTGTTTTGATGTTCTTCAGTAGCCCGATTCTTGGGCACATGAGCATCTACATGGCGTACCTTTACAGCCAGGTTCTCTACCCGGGCAGCAATATCTTGCCACAATGCCGCAGCCCAGATGGGCTTGCCCCTACGCTGCCAGTTGTTCTGCTTCCATTGCTGTAACCACCCCCACAGGGCATTTGCTACCATCCATGAATCAGTATAGAGATAGAGAACTGGCCACTTTTCTCGTTCAGCAATATCTAAAGCCAGCTGAATGGCTTTTACTTCTGCAAACTGACTCGATTCACCTTCTCCCTCAGCAGCTTCTGCAACTCGTCGTGTAGGACTCCATACAGCAGCTTTCCATCTCCGATGCTTTCCCACAATACGACAGGACCCGTCAGTGAACAAGGCATATTTCTTCTCATTTTCCGGTAGCTTGTTGTACAGGGGGGCTTCTTCAGCACGAACCACCTCCTCCTCTGATGATATCCCAAAGTATTTGCCTTCTGGCCAGTCCATAATCACCTCCAAGATTCCTGGGTGACTGGGGTTTCCTATTCGAGCCCGCTGAGTAATCAGTGCAACCCACTTGCTCCATGTAGCATCAGTTGCATGATGTGTAGAGGGGACCCTTCCTTTGAACATCCAGCCTAGTACCGGCAGTCGGGGTGCCAGGAGGAGCTGCGCTTCAGTACCGACCACTTCCGAAGCAGATCGAACTCCTTCATATGCTGCCAATATCTCCTTTTCAGTTGGAGTATAGCGGGCCTCAGGTCCTCTGTATCCCCGACTCCAAAACCCCAGGGGTCGACCTCGAGTTTCCCCAGGTTCTTTCTGCCAGAGGCTCCAGGTGGGACCATTCTCCCTGGCTGCAGTGTAGAGCACATTCTTTACATCTGGTCCTGTTCGGACTGGCCCGAGGGCTACTGCATGAACTATTTCCTGCTTAATTTGTTCAAAGGCTTGTTGTTGCTCAGGGCCCCATTCAAAAGCATTCTTCTTACGGGTTACTTGGTAGAGCGGGTTTACAATCAGACTGTAATTTGGAATATGCATTCTCCAAAACCCCACGACACCTAGGAAAGTTTGTGTTTCTTTTTTGCTAGTTGGTGGAGACATAGCTGTTATCTTGTTGATCACATCCATTGGGATTTGACGACGTCCATCTTGCCATTTTATTCCTAAAAACTGGATCTCTCGTGCAGGTCCTTTAACTTTATTCTGTTTTATGGCAAAACCGGCCTTCAGAAGGATTTGGACTATTTTCTTCCCTTTCTCGAAAACTTCTTCTGCAGTGTCACCCCACACAATGATGTCATCGATGTACTGCAGGTGTTCAGGAGCTTCCCCCTGCTCCAGCGCAGACTGGATCAGTCCATGGCAAATGGTAGGGCTGTGTTTCCACCCCTGGGGCAGCCGATTCCAAGTATATTGGACTCCCCTCCAAGTGAAAGCAAACTGTGGCCTGCACTGTGCTGCTAGAGGGATGGAGAAAAATGCATTAGCGATATCAATTGTGGCATACCACTTGGCTGCCTTTGATTCCAGTTCATACTGGAGTTCTAGCATGTCCGGCACTGC